>NC_034180.2:55935460-56045251 GCF_002021735.2 Oncorhynchus kisutch
TGCTCTGGACACCATATGTGAACTGATTGCCCCCCATCTATCTTCAGAGCTCGTGCTGCTAGGCGACCTAAACTGGAACATGCTTAACACCCCAGCCATCCTACAATCTAAACTTGATGCCCTCAATCTCACACAAATTATCAATGAACCTACCAGGTACCTCCCCAAAGCCTTAAACACGGGCACCCTCATATACAGTGCCTTGCGAAAGTATTCGGCCCCCTTGAACTTTGCGAACTTTTGCCACATTTCAGGCTTCAAACATAAAGATATAAAACTGTATTTTTTGTGAAGAATCAACAACAAGTGGGACACAATCATGAAGTGGAACGACATTTATTGGATATTTCAAACTTTAACAAATCAAAAACTGAAAAATTGGGCGTGCAAAATTATTCAGCCCCCTTAAGTTAATACTTTGTAGCGCCACCTTTTGCTGCGATTACAGCTGTAAGTCGCTTGGGGTATGTCTCTATCAGTTTTGCACATCGAGAGACTGAAATCTTTTCCCATTCCTCCTTGCAAAACAGCTCGAGCTCAGTGAGGTTGGATGGAGAGCATTTGTGAACAGCAGTTTTCAGTTCTTTCCACAGATTCTCGATTGGATTCAGGTCTGGACTTTGACTTGGCCATTCTAACACCTGGATATGTTTATTTTTGAACCATTCCATTGTAGATTTTGCTTTATGTTTTGAATCATTGTCTTGTTGGAAGACAAATCTCCGTCCCAGTCTCAGGTCTTTTGCAGACTCCATCAGGTTTTCTTCTCTCGAATGGTCCTGTATTTGGCTCCATCCATCTTCCCTGTCCCTGCTGAAGAAAAGCAGGCCCAAACCATGATGCTGCCACCACCATGTTTGACAGTGGGGATGGTGTGTTCATGGTGATGAGCTGTGTTGCTTTTACGCCAAACATAACGTTTTGCATTGTTGCCAAAAAGTTCAATTTTGGTTTCATCTGACCAGAGCACCTTCTTCCACATGTTTGGTGTGTCTCCCAGGTGGCTTGTGGCAAACTTTAAATGACACTTTTTATGGATATCTTTAAGAAATGGCTTTCTTCTTGCCACTCTTCCATAAAGGCCAGATTTGTGCAATATACGACTGATTGTTGTCCTATGGACAGAGTCTCCCACCTCAGCTGTAGATCTCTGCAGTTCATCCAGAGTGATCATGGGCCTCTTGGCTGCATCTCTGATCAGTCTTCTCCTCGTATGAGCTGAAAGTTTAGAGGGACGGACAGGTCTTGGTAGATTTGCAGTGGTCTGATACTCCTTCCATTTCAATATTATCGCTTGCACAGTGCTCCTTGGGATGTTTAAAGCTTGGGAAATCTTTTTGTATCCAAATCCGGCTTTAAACTTCTTCACAACAGTATCTCGGACCTGCCTGGTGTGTTCCTTGTTCTTCATGATGCTCTCTGCGCTTTTAACGGACCTCAGACTATCACAGTGCAGGTGCATTTATACGGAGACTTGATTACACACAGGTGGATTGTATTTATCATCATTAGTCATTTAGGTCAACATTGGATCATTCAGAGATCCTCACTGAACTTCTGGAGAGAGTTTGCTGCACTGAAAGTAAAGGGGCTGAATAATTTTGCACGCCCAATTTTTCAGTTTTTGATTTGTTAAAAAAGTTTGAAATATCCAATAAATGTCGTTCCACTTCATGATTGTGTCCCACTTGTTGTTGATTCTTCACAAAAAAATACAGTTTTATATCTTTATGTTTGAAGCCTGAAATGTGGCAAAAGGTCGCAAAGTTCAAGGGGGATGAATACTTTCGCAAGGCACTGTATATCATCCTAACCAACTTGCCCTCTAAATACACCTCTGCTGTCTTCAACCAAGATCTCAGCTATCACTGCCTCATTGCCTGCATCCGTAATGGGTCAGCGGTCAAACGACCTCCACTCATCACTGTAAAACGCTCCCTGAAACACTTCAGCGAGCAGGCCTTTCTAATTGACCTGGCCGGGGTATCCTGGAAGGATATTGATCTCATCCCGTCAGTAGAGGATGCCTGGATATTTTTTTTAATTGCCTTCCTAACCATCTTAAATAAACATGCCCCATTCAAGAAATTTAGAACCAGGAACAGATATAGCCCTTGGTTCTCCCCAGACCTGACTGCCCTTAACCAACACAAAAACATCCTATGGCGTTCTGCATTAGCATCGAACAGCCCCCGTGATATGCAGCTGTTCAGGGAAGCTAGAAACCATTATACTCAGGCAGTTAGAAAAGCCAAGGCTAGCTTCTTCAAGCAGAAATTTGCTTCCTGCAACACTAACTTAAAAAAGTTCTGGGACACTGTAAAGTCCATGGAGAATAAGAACACCTCCTCCCAGCTGCCCACTGCACTGAAGATAGGAAACACTGTCACCACTGATAAATCCACCATAATTGAGAATTTCAATAAGCATTTTTCTACGGCTGGCCATGCTTTCCACCTGGCTACTCCTACCCCGGTCAACAGCACTGCACCCCCAACAGCAACTCGCCCAAGCCTTCCCCATTTCTCCTTCTCCCAAATCCGTTCAGCTGATGTTCTGAAAGAGCTGCAAAATCTGGACCCCTACAAATCAGCCGGGCTAGACAATCTGGACCCTTTCTTTCTAAAATTATCTGCCGAAATTGTTGCCACCCCTATTATTAGCCTGTTCAACCTCTCTTTCGTGTCGTCTGAGATTCCCAAAGATTGGAAAGCAGCTGCGGTCATCCCCCTCTTCAAAGGGGGGGACACTCTTGACCCAAACTGCTACAGACCTATATCTATCCTACCATGCTTTTCTAAGGTCTTCGAACGCCAAGTCAACAAACAGATTACCGACCATTTCGAATCTCACCATACCTTCTCTGCTATGCAATCTGGTTTCAGAGCTGGTCATGGGTGCACCTCAGCCACGCTCAAGGTCCTAAACGATATCTTAACTGCCATCGATAAGAAACATTACTGTGCAGCCGTATTCATTGATCTGGCCAAGGCTTTCGACTCTCTCAATCACCACATCCTCATCAGCAGACTCGACAGCCTTGGTTTCTCAAATGATTGCCTCGCCTGGTTCACCAACTACTTCTCTGATAGAGTTCAGTGTGCCAAATCGGAGGGCCTGTTGTCCGGGTCTCTGGCAGTCTCTATGGGGGTGCCACAGGGTTCAATTCTTGGACCGACTCTCTTCTCTGTATACATCAATGAGGTCGCTCTTGCTGCTGGTGAGTCTCTGATCCACCTCTACGCCGACACCATTCTGTATACTTCTGGCCCTTCTTTGGACACTGTGTTAACAACCCTCCAGGCAAGCTTCAATGCCATACAACTCTCCTTCCGTGGCCTCCAATTGCTCTTAAATACAAGTAAAACTAAATGCATGCTCTTCAACCGATCGCTACCTGCACCTACCCGCCTGTCCAACATCACTAATCTGGACGGCTCTGACTTAGAATACGTGGACAACTACAAATACTTAGGTGTCTGGTTAGACTGTAAACTCTCCTTCCAGACCCATATCAAACATCTCCAATCCAAAGTTAAATCTAGAATTGGCTTCCTATTTCACAACAAAGCATCCTTCACTCATGCTGCCAAACATACCCTTGTAAAACTGACCATCCTACCAATCCTCGACTTTGGCGATGTCATTTACAAAATAGCCTCCAATACCCTACTCAACCAATTGGATGCAGTCTATCACAGTGCAATCCGTTTTGTCACCAAATCCCCATATACTACCCACCATTGCGACCTGTACGCTCTCGTTGGCTGGCCCTCGCTTCATACTCGTCGCCAAACCCACTGGCTCCATGTCATCTACAAGACCCTGCTAGGTAAAGTCCCCCCTTATCTCAGCTCGCTGGTCACCATAGCATCTCCCACCTGTAGCACACGCTCCAGCAGGTATATCTCTCTAGTCACCCCCAAAACCAATTTCTTTGGTTTCTTTGGCCGCCTCTCCTTCCAGTTCTCTGCTGCCAATGACTGGAACGAACTACAAAAATCTCTGAAACTGGAAACACTTATCTCCCTCACTAGCTTTAAGCACCAACTGTCAGAGCAGCTCACAGATTACTGCACCTGTACATAGCCCACCAATAATTTAGCCCAAACAACTACCTCTTTCCCAACTGTATTTAATACATTTATTTATTTTGCTCCTTTGCACCCCATTATTTTTATTTCTTTCATTGCAAAACTACCATTCCAGTGTTTTACTTGCTATATTGTATTTACTTTGCCACCATGGCCTTTTTTGCCTTTACCTCCCTTCCCACCTCATTTGCTCACATTGTATATAGACTTGTTTATACTGTATTATTGACTGTATGTTTGTTTTACTCCATGTGTAACTCTGTGTCGTTGTATCTGTCGAACTGCTTTGCTTTATCTTGGCCAGGTCGCAATTGTAAATGAGAACTTGTTCTCAACTTGCCTACCTGGTTAAATAAAGGTGTTCTCAACTAGCCTACCTGGTTAAATAAAGGTGATCTGGTCTACCTGGTTAAATAAAGGTGTTCTCAACTTGCCTACCTGGTTAAATAAAGGTAAAATAAATAAATAAAAGTGATATGTAAATAAAATTAAAGTGGCTGGAGTTGAGTCAGTATGTTTAACAGTCTGATTGAGTCATTGTCAGTGTGTTGGCAGCAGCCACTCAATGTTAGTGGTGGCTGTTTAACAGTCTGATGGCCTTGAGATAGAAGCTCTTTTTCAGTCTCTCGGTCCCAGCTTTGATGCACCTGTACTGACCTCGCCTTCTGGATGATAGCGGTGTGAACAGGCAGTGGCTCGGGTGGTTGTTGTCCTTGATGATCTTTTTGGCCTTCCTGTGACATCGGGTGCTGTAGGAGTCCTGGAGGGCAGGTAGTTTGCCCCCGGTGATGCGTTATGCAGACCTCACTACCCTCTGGAGAGCCTTACGGTTATGGGTGGAGCAGTTGCCATACCAGGCAGTGATACAGCCCGACAGGATGCTCTCGATTGTGCATCTGTCAAAGTTTGTGAGTGTTTTAGGTGACAAGCCAAATCTCTTACGCCTCCTGAGGTTGAAGAGGCGCTGTTCCGCCTTCTTCACCACGCTGTCTGTGTGGGTGGACCATTTCAGTTTGTCTGTGATGTGGAGGCCGAGGAACTTAAACTTTCCACCCTCTCCACTACTGTCCCGTCGATGTGGATGGGGGCTGCTCCCTCTGCTGTTTCCTGAAGTCCACGATCATCTCCTTTGTTTTGTTGACATTGAGTGTGAGGTTATTTTCCTGACACCACACTCCGAGGGCCCTCAACTCCTCCCTATAGGCCTGTCTCGTCATTGTTGGTAATGAAGCCTACCACTGTAGTGTTGTCTGCAGTCGTGGGGGATCAGGGAGTTTCTTTAAAAAATATATATTTGATTTATTTCACCTTTATTTAACCAGGTAGGCTAGCTGAGAACACCTTTATTTAACCAGGTAGGCTAGTTGAGAACACCTTTATTTAACCAGGTAGGCTAGTTGAGAACACCTTTATTTAACCAGGTAGGCTAGTTGAGAACACCTTTATTTAACCAGGTAGGCTAGTTGAGAACACCTTTATTTAACCAGGTAGGCAAGTTGAAAACAAGTTCTCATTTGCAACTGCAACCTGGCCAAGATGAAGCATAGCAATTTGACACATACAACAACACAGAGTTACACATGGAATAAACAAAACATAGTCAATAATACAGTAGAACAAAAGAAAACAAAAAGTCTATATACAGTGAGTGCAAATGAGGTAAGATAAGGCAATAAATAGGCCATGGTGGCGAAGTACTTACAATATAGCAATTAAACACTGGAATGGTAGATCGGCAGAAGATGAATGTGCAACTAGAGATACTGGGGTGCAAAGGAGCAAAATAAATAAATACATTTGAGAAACCAAGGCTGTCGAGTCTGCCAATAAGAATGTTGTGATTGACAGAGTCGAAAGCCTTGGCCAGATCGATGAATACGGCTGCACAGTAATGTCTCTTATCGATGGCGGTTATGATATCGTTTAGGACCTTGAGCGTGGCTGAGGTGCACCCGTGACCAGCTCTGAAACCAGATTGCATAGCTGAGAAGGTACGGTGGGGTTCGAAATGGTCGGTAATCTATTTGTTAACTTGGCTTTCGAAGACCTTAGAAAGAAAGGGTAGGATATATATAGGTCTGTAGCCATAGAGAAATGCTTATTGAAATTCTCAATTATATAGTGGAGTACAAGAGAGGGTTGAGAATGCACCCTTGTGGGGACCCAGTGTTGAGAATCAGCGGGGTGGAGATGTTGTTACCTACCCTCACCACCTGGGGGCGGCCGTCAGGAAGTCCAGGACCCAGTTGCCTCAGGCAGGGTCGAGACCCAGGGTCTCGAGCTTAATGACGAGTTTGGAGGGTACTATGGTGTTAACCTTTTTTTCCACTGTAGAGGTCCTCAGGTGGTTAACTTCTTTGGGATAAGGGGCAGCATTTTCACTTTTGAATTAATAACATGCCCAAGGTAAACTCCCTCCTACTCTGTCCCAGATGCTAATATATGCATATTATTATTAGTATTGTATAGAAAACACTCTGAAGTTTCTAAAACTGTTTGAATGATGTCTGTGAGTATAACAGAACTCATATGGCAGGCGAAAACCTGAGAAAAATCCAACCAGAAAGTGGGAGGTTTATAGTTTTTCAAAGCTTAGACTACCTACTAAGCTTTGAATACACATTGAGATATGGATAAAGTTGCACTTCCTACGGCTTCCACTAGATGTCAACCGTCTTTTGAAACTGGTTTGAGGATTCTACTATAAAGGAGGGGCTCATAAGAGCTCTTTGAGTCAGTGGTCTGGCAGAGAGCCTTGGTCTCATGACGCGCGCTCCCGACAGAGTTACCTCTCATTCCAGTGCTTTTCTGAAGACAAAGGAATTCTCCGGTTGGAACATTATTGATGTTTTATGTTAAAACATCCTAAAGATTGATTCCATACATCGTTTGACATGTTTCTAAAGGACTGTAACGGAACTTTGAGTTTTTGTCTGGATGAAGTGCCTGCGCCTCAAGATGGATTACTGGGCTAACAACAAGTGGCTATTTGGACATAAATGATGGAACAAATCAGTCATTTGCCTTCTGATGAAGATCAAAAGGTAAGTGAATATTTATGGTGTTGATTCTAACTTTGTTGATTCCAAAATATTCCTCTGGCTGTTTTGGGTTCTGAGCGCCGTTCTCAGATTATGCTTTTTCCGTCAAGTTTAAAAAAAATCTGTTTGTGTATTTCTGCAAAATCAACGGATGTTTTGGAAACAAAACAGTTCTGCACGTAAGGCGCTAATGAGATTTTTGGATATAAATATGCACATTATCGAACAAAACATACATGTATTGTGTAACATGATGTCCTATGAGTGTCATCTGATGACGATCATCAAAGGTTAGTGATACATTTTATCCATATTTCTGCTTTTTGTGACTCCAATCTTTGGCTGGAAAAATGGCTGTTTTTTTCCTTCCATCAGCAAGGGCATTGAAACGTGGCTGGGTCTTTCAGCATGACAATGATCCCAAACACACCGCCCGGGCAATGAAGGAGTGGCTTCGTAAGAAGCATTTCAAGCATTTCAAGGTCCTGGAGTGGCCTAGCCAGTCTCCAGATCTCAACCCCATAGAAAATCTTTGGAGGGAGTTGAAAGTCCATGTTGCCCAGCAACAGCCCCAAAACATCACTGCTCTAGAGGAGATCTGCATGGAGGAATGGGCCAAAAAACCAGCAACAGTGTGTGAAAACCTTGTGAAGACTTAGAGAAAACATTTGATCTCTGTCATTGCCAACAAAGGGTATATAACAAATTATTGAGATAAACTTTTGTTATTGACGAAATACTTATTTTCCACCATAGTTTGCAAATAAATTAATAAAAAAATCCTACAATGTGATTTTCTGGAATTTTTTTCTCATTTTGTCTGTCATAGTTGAAGTGTACCTATGATGAAAATTACAGGCCTCTCTCATCTTTTAAGTGGGAGAACTTGCACAATTGGTGGCTGACTAAATACTTTTTTGCCCCACTGTATGTTCTAATATATTGTAACTATAGTGACCTTTCTATATATGTTGTAATATATTGGAACTATAGTGACCTTGCTCACCAGAACGTTCATGATCTGCAGCTCTTTAAGGACAAAGTCCACCTCCTTCTGATTGGTCAACGAGGCCAGGACGGCGTTGTGACCCCGACAGGTCAGCTTGGCGTTGTCGTACGAGTCCTTTGCTGTGATGAACTTCAGACACGAGTTACCCACCAGGTGCCAACTCTCACCACAAATATTCTCTGGAGGGAGAAAGATACATTTTGATATATTTTGATATATTATAAAGAGAGATAGATGTCTATAGAAAGAAAGGTTCTCTGCAAGAAGAACAGGACAGGACCGTTAAAGACAAACCTTGTGGATTTTGTCAATGAGGCCCTTCATCTAGTTCCCCAGTCAGATGAACTCATGGATACCATGTTCATGTCTCTGTGTCCAGTATGAAGGAAGTTACAAGTAGTTTTGCGAGCCAATGCTAACTAGCGTTAGCACAATGACTGGAAGTCATTCCCAGAGGACTGGCCACCCCACATAGCCTGGTTCCTCTTTAGGTTTCTTCCTAGGTTTTGGCCTTTCTAGGGAGTTTTTCCTAGCCACCATGCTTCTACACCTGCATTGCATGCTGTTTGGGGTTTTATGCTGGGTTTCTGTACAGCACTTTGAGATATCAGCTGATGTACGAAGGGCTATATAAATACATTTGATTTGAAGTCTATGAGTATCTACTAGTATGACTATGGGGAAGTAGATTAAGGCCCTCATTGCCAACATCCCAAAGTATCCCTTTAAAACATCTAACACCAACTTATCAACATACACATCTGTAGAAAAAAAATCTACCATTTTCTATGGTACAGTGCCTTCAGAAAGTATTCATACCCCTTAATTTATTCCACATTTTGTTGTATTACAGATTTTATTCAAAATGGATTAAATAAATACAAAAGCTCACCCATCTACACACAATACCCCATAATGACATCACAATACCCCATAATGACATCACAATACCCCATAATGACATCACAATACCCCATAATGACATCACAATAACCCATAATGACATCACAATACCCCATAATGACATCACAATACCCCATAATGACATCACAATACCCCATAATGACATCACAATACCCCATAATGACATCACAATACCCCATAATGACATCACAACACCCCATAATGACATCACAATACCCCATAATGACATCACAACACCCCATAATGACATCACAACAACCCATAATGACATCACAATACCCCATAATGACATCACAATACCCCATAATGACATCACAATACCCCATAATGACATCACAATACCCCATAATGACATCACAATACCCCATAATGACATCACAATACCCCATAATGACATCACAATACCCCATAATGACATCACAATACCCCATAATGACATCACAATACCCCATAATGACATCACAACACCCCATAATGACATCACAACACCCCATAATGACATCACAACACCCCATAATGACATCACAACACCCCATAATGACATCACAATACCCCATAATGACATCACAATACCCCATAATGACATCACAACACCCCATAATGACATCACAACACCCCATAATGACATCACAACACCCCATAATGACATCACAATACCCCATAATGACATCACAATACCCCATAATGACATCACAATACCCCATAATGACATCACAATACCCCATAATGACATCACAATACCCCATAATGACATCACAACACCCCATAATGACATCACAATACCCCATAATGACATCACAATACCCCATAATGACATCACAATACCCCATAATGACATCACAACACCCCATAATGACATCACAATACCCCATAATGACATCACAACACCCCATAATGACATCACAATACCCCATAATGACAAAGTGAAAACATGTTTTTAGAAATGTTTGCACATTTATTGAAATATAAATACCAAAATATCCAATTTATATCAGCATTCACACCTGAGTCAATACTTTTTAAAATCACCTTTGGCAGTGATTACAGCTGTGAGTCTTTCTGTGTAAGTCTCAGAGCTTTGCAAACCTGGATTGTACAATATTTGCCCATTATTCTTTTCAAAATTCTTCAAGCTCTGTCAAGTTGAATGTTGATCATTGCTAGACAGACAGTTTCAAGTATTGCCATTGATTTTCTTCTCCCAGTGTCTGTTGGAAAGCAGACAACCAGGTTTTCCTCAAATATTTTGCCTGTGCTTAATGCTTAATATTAGGACAGTTTAAAATAAATATAGTAGGGTTAGCCTATAGAAAGCTAATTGGATCCTCCTCTTTTTAATAGAGGCCATCACTCTGTTTTATCCCCAAATTGCATAACCTATAGAAATGTTGTGCAACATGAGCTCATGGGCTCTCATGAGGTGTTTGATTAGATTTTCCATTTCATTTGCATTGATGTCAGAGTGATTAGAAGTACAATAGAGTACTGAGTACCAGACAGTTAGCATGTTTGGTAGACTATTAATGACCATCAGCAACATCAGAGCTTGGAGAAGCCTAATTACCGTGACTAAACGGTCATGTGGAATTTGACTGCCTTCATGACTCGTGTGTGGCGGTAATACGGTCACCGCAACAGCCCTAGCGATTGGACAAGACTAACACCAACTGATCAGGACATTAGGTAGTTGTTGGGGAATTGTTAGATATTACTGCATTTTCGGAACTAGAATAACAAGCATTTTGCTATACTTGCATTAACATCTGCTAACCATGTGACCAATATAATTTGATAACTACCAAATAGACATCATGGAAATGGGGTAAAAGTACCAAGGGGAAAAACATATCTATATTATTAACCACGGAATGAGTCCATGCAAATTTACTCCTAAACGTATTTATGCCATAACAAAGGGAATAAATACCTATTGACTCAAGACCTTTTCATGTTTTATTCATTTTAAAAAATGGCATTATGGGGTGTAGATCAGGGACACAACAACATTTAGAAAAAGTCAAGGAGTGTGAATGCTTTCTGAAGGCTCTGTCTGTAAATGGAGGACACATCTAAGAAAATCAGGAATCCCTGATTAATTCATTAGGAAGTATCACATCCCTGCACAGCACAGTATACTGTTAAACACTAGCAAACCAGTACAGCTTTGATGAGAGATGTACAGTACTATACAGACAAGGTTTTGTATTACCAGGTAGAGAGATACACTTCTGGTTTCTTACCAGGCAGAGATACACACTTCTGGTTTCTTACCAGGCAGAGGATACACACTTCTGGTTTCTTACCAGGCAGAAATACACACTTCTGGTTTCTTACCAGACAGAAAGATACACTTCTGGTTTCTTACCAGGTAGGGATACACACTTCTGGTTTCTTACCAGGCAGAGAGATACACTTCTGGTTTATTACCAGGTAGAGAGATATACTTCTGGTTTCTTACCAGGTAGAGAGATACACTTCTGGTTCCTGGGTTCTCACCAGTTGTTTTCTAGGTTACCAGGTAAGCATATACACTTCTGTTTTTTGGGATTCTCACCTGGTAGAGCGATGCACTCCTGGTTTCGAGGTTCCCATTGGCAGTTCTGGTCCACCCCACAGCTCTTACAGCTGGTCTTCTTGTTGCAGACATATGACGGGTTGTCTTTAGGACAGACATCATACTCCACTATGGCCCCCTGGGATAGGAAGACATGTCATACATATTAATAACACCAGTATTTCCTGCTTTCTCCCTCCTGATTCCAGGAACCTTCCCATTTCTGAAAACCCTGGGAATTTACTGGAATTCTGCAACAAAGAGACATTGTGTAAAGTCCATGTAAATCTACATGTAAAGTCCTATAATGTAATGATAATGAGTGCAGCCCATTGGCCATTCTTACCGTGACGGCCGTGCAGTTGGAGCTCACAGAGACACACTGAACAGCACACCACTGGCAGCCGTTAGTATTGGCTGTACAGCTGTAGCAGTCCGTGTACTGGTCACAACGATCGTTGTCAACATCTACGATACAACCAGAAAGTCATATTTAGTACAGTTGTAGTATAGTTACAGTACATGTACAGTATCCGTACAGTAGTAGTATGTGTATAGTATTCATACAGTATTAGTATGCGTACAGTATTCATACAGTATTAGTATAGTATTGGAATTCATACATGATTCATACAGTATTAGTATTCATACATGATTCATACAGTATTAGTATTCATTCATGATTCGTATAGTATTAGTATTCATTCATGATTCGTATAGTATTAGTAAAGTATTAGTATTTATACATGATTAGTACAGTATTAGTATTAATACATGATTCATACAGTATTAGTATTTATACATGATTATTACAGTATTAGTATTAATACATGATTCGTATAGTATTAGTAAAGTATCAGTATTAATACATGATTCATACAGTATTAGTATTCATACATGATTCGTACAGTATTAGTATAGTAGTAGTATTGGCTGTACAGCTGTACTGGTCATTGGTCATGATCGTTGTCAACATCCACAATAAAATGTCTCCAGTCATTTTTTTACATTTCCTGTTGAAACACGATATCCCAAGTATAAATACAGTAAAGTACACACAAATGGGAAAAAAATACGTGTTTTGTGCAATGTAGTGATTTTTAGACAACTAAAAAGGAGCAGGGCATTCAAGTTGTTGGTCTGATGGAAACTCGAGATCAGCCTCCATCTTGCTTGAGGAACAATAGATAAAAGAGGAAGCCCCCCCCCCTTAATGCTGATTGGCTGACAGCCGTGGTATATCAGACCACGGGTATGACAAAACATATATTTTTACTGTTCTAATTGTGTTGGTAACCAGTTAATAATAGCGATAAGGGACCTCGGGGACTTGTGGTATATGGTCAATGTACCACGGCTAAGGGCTGTTGCGTCGTGCCTAAGAACAGCCCTTAGCCGTGGTATATTGTCCATACACCACACCCCCTCAGGCCTATTGCTTAATTAGACATGATCAGTTCTAGGGCATTGCTGCCTGACTTTTGGAGTCCTGTGTTAGATGTGTGTGAAAGATATTCAGGATGCAGTTTTCATCTCCAACCCCAGAAAATGAGTCTTCCAACGGGGAAATAGAGGAGATTACTGCAGCCGTGACAACACGACACCGAACCAAACACAGCATGTTAGAAGACCCAGCTGGAGAGCTAGTCTGAAGTAATGTCCTGAACACACACAGAGAGACACATACCTCCAGAAAACACACAGATGAAACTGTGCAAGAGGATGGCCCAGACACTGGACTGCACTGTACACACAGACAGATGTACTGTACTGTACACACAGACAGATGTACTGCACTGTACACACAGACAGATGTACTGCACTGTAGACACAGACAGATGTACTGCACTGTAGACACAAACAGATGTACTGTACTGTAGACACAAACAGATGTACTGCACTGTAGACACAAACAGATGTACTGCACTGTAGACACAAACAGATGTACTGCACTGTAGACACAAACAGTTGTACTGCACTGTAGACACAAACAGATGTACTGCACTGTAGACACAAACAGATGTACTGCACTGTAGACACAAACAGATGTACTGCACTGTAGACACAAACAGATGTACTGCACTGTAGACACAAACAGATGTACTGCACTGTAGACACAAACAGATGTACTGCACTGTAGACACAAACAGATGTACTGCACTGTAGACACAAACAGATGTACTGCACTGTAGACACAAACAGATGTACTGCACTGTAGACACAAACAGATGTACTGCACTGTAGACACAAACAGATGTACTGCACTGTAGACACAAACAGATGTACTGCACTGTAGACACAAACAGATGTACTGCACTGTACAGTCGTGGCGACAAGTTGAGAATGACACAACTATTAAGTTCACAAAGTCTGCAATTTGCATATACTCCAGAATGTTATGAAGAGTGATTAGATGAATTGCAATTAATTGCAAAGTCCCTATTTGCCATGCAAATGAACTGAATCCCAAAAAACATTTCCACTGCATTTCAGCCCTACCAGCTGACATCATGTTAGTGATTTTCTCATTAACACAGGTGTCGGCGTTGACGAGGACAAGGCTGGAGATCACTCTGTCATGCTGATTGAGTTTGAATAACAGACTGGAAGCTTCAAAAGGAGGGTGGTGCTTGGAATCATTGTTCTTCCTCTGTCAACCATAGTTACCTGCAAGGAAACACGTGCCGTCATCATTGCTTTGCACAAAAAGGGCTTCACAGGCAAGGATATTGCTGCCAGTAAGATTGCACCTAAATCAACCATTCATCGGATCATCAAGAACATCAAGGAGAGTGGTTCAATTGTTGTGCAGAAGGCTTCAGGGCGCCCAAGAAAGTCCAGCAAGCGCCAGGATCGTCTCCTAAAGTTGATTCAGCTGTGGGATCGGGGCACCACCAATACAGAGCTTGCTCAGGAATGGCAGCAGGCAGGTGTGAGTGCATCTGCATGCACAGTGAGGCAAAGACTTTTGGAGGATGGCCTGGTGTCAAGAAGGGCAGCAAAGAAGCCACTTCTCTCCAGGAAAAACATCAGGGACAGACTGATATTCTGCAAAAGGTACAGGGATTGGACTGCTGAAGACTGGGCACTCTGATGAATCCCCTTTCTGTTTGTTTAGGGCATCAGGAAAAAAGCTTGCCTGGAGAAGACAAGGTGAGCTCTACCATCAGTCCTGTGTCATGCAAACAGTAAAGCATCCTGAGACCATTCATGTGTGGGGTTGCTTCTCAGCCAAGAGAGTGGGCTCACTCACAATTTTTCCTAAACACAGCCATGAATAAAGAATGGTACCAACACATCCTTCGAGAGAAACTTCTCCGAACCATCCAGGAACAGTTTGGTGATGAACAATGCCTTTTCCAGCATGATTGAGCACCTTGCCATAAGGCAAAAGTGATAACTAAGTGGATCAGGGAACAAAACATCGATATTTTGGGTCCATGGCCAGGAAACTACCCAGACCTTAATCCCATTGAGAACTTGTGGTCTATCCTCAAGATGCGGGTGGATAAACAAAAACCCACAAATTCTGACAGACTCCAAGCATTGATCATGCAAGAATGGGCTGCCATCAGTCAGGATGTGGCCCAGAAGTTAAATGACAGCATGCCAGGGCCGATTGCAGAGGTCTTGAAAAAGAAGGGTCAACACTGCAAATATTGACTCTTATCATCAACTTCATGTAATTGTCAATAAAAGCCTTTGACACTTATGAAATGTTTGTAATTGTACTTCAGTATTCCATAGTAAAATCTGACAAAAATATCTAAAGACACATTCTCAAACCTTGACTGTACACACAGATGTCAAGCAAAGAGGCACTGAGTTTGAAGGTAGGCCTTGAAATACATCCACATGTACACCTCCAATTTACGTCAATTCGCCTATCAGAAGCTTCTAAAGCCATGACATTTTTCTAGAATTTTCCAAGCTGTTTAAAGGCACAGTCAACTTAGTGTATGTAATCTTCTGACCCACAGGAATTGTGATAAAGTGAATTATAAGTGAAATAATCTGTCTGTAAACAATTGTTGGAAAAATAACTTGTGTCATGCACGAAGTAGATGTCCTAACCAACTTGCCAAAACTATAGTTTGTTAACAAAAAATGTGTTGAGTGGTTGAAAAATGAGTTTTAATGACTCCAATCTAAGTGTATGAAAACTTCAGACTTCAACTGTAGATTTTCTGCACTGTACACACACACAGATAGATATACTGCACTGTACACACACACAGATAGATATACTGCACTGTACACACACACAGATAGATATACTGCACTGTACACACAGAAAGATAGATATACTGCACTGTACACACACACAGATAGATATACTGCACTGTACACACACACAGATAGATATACTGCACTGTACACACAGAAAGATAGATATACTGCACTGTACACACACAGATAGATATACTGCACTGTACACACACAGAGATAGATATAATGCACTGTACACACACACAGATAGATATACTGCACTGTACACACACAGAGATAGATATACTGCACTGTACACACACACAGATAGATATACTGCACTGTACACACACACAGATAGATATACTGCACTGTACACACACACAGATAGATATACTGCACTGTACACACAGATAGATATACTGCACTGTACACAAAGATAGATATACTGCACTGTACACACAGATAGATATACTGCACTGTACACAGATAGATATACTGCACTGTACACACAGATAGATATACTGCACTGTACACAGATAGATATACTGCACTGTACACACAGATAGATATACTGCACTGTACACACAGATAGATATACTGCACTGTACACAGATAGATATACTGCACTGTACACACAGATATATATACTGCACTGTACACAGATAGATATACTGCACTGTACACACAGATAGATATACTGCACTGTATACACACATATACAATGCATTAAAAAAACAGAAAGACCTTATTTACATAACTATTATTATTTACCTTATTTACATAACTATTATTATTTACCTTATTTACATAACTATTCAGACTCTTTGCTATGAGATTTGAAATTGAGTTCAGGTGCATTCTGTTTCCAATTAATCAGCCTTGAGATGTTTCTACAACTTGATTGGAGTCCACCTGTGGTAAATTCAATTGATTGGACATGATTTGGAAAGGCACACACCTGTCTGTATAAGGTCCCACAGTTGACAGTGCATGTCAGAGCAAAACCCAAGTAATGAGGTTAAAGGAATGGTCCGTAGAGCTCAGAGACAGGATTGTGTCGAGGCACAGATCTTGGGAAGGGTACCAAAACATTTCTGCAGTATGGAAGGTCCCCAAGAACACAGTGGCCTCCATCATTCTTAAATGGGAGAAGTTAGGAACCACCAAAACTCTTCCTAGAGCTGGCCACCCAGCCAAACTGAACAATCGGCGGAGAAGGGCCTTGGTCAGGGAGGTGGCAAAGAACCCGATGGTCACTCACACAGAGCTCCTCTATGGAGATGGGAGAACCTTCCAGAAGGACAACCATCTCTGCAGCACTCCACCAATCAGGACTTTATTGCCAGATGGAACCCACTCCTCAGTAAAAGGCACGACTGCCAGCTTGGAGTTTGCCAAAAAAGCACCTAAAGAACAGACCGTGAGAAACAAGATTCTCTGGTCTGATGAAACCAAGATTGAACTCTTTGGCCGTCATGTCTGGAGGAAACCTGGCACCATCTCTACGGTGAAGCATGCTGGTGGCAGAATCATGCTGTGGGGATGTTTTTCAGTGCCTGGGACTTGGAGACTAGTCAGGATCGAGGGAAAGATGAACGAAGCAAAGTACAGAAAGATAATTGATGAAAATATTGCACCATACTGCAGCATCCCTCATGCTTGCCACGGTATGATGCAACCTTTAAATGAAGACCCACTGTATACTAACAGATATGAAGATGCTAACAAGGCGTTCTCATTGGACCGCATGCTGCTTTGTATTCAGATAAGGATGGGATGGCACACCTGTCAGGTCCTATGTTCAATATGTCAGACAGAATGGACCTGGTTATCAGAGGGATAGCTAGTTGATTTGAGGCAAGAAGTTGGTTAGATAGGAGGCCATGGTTATCAGAGGGATAGCTAGTTGATTTGAGGCATGAAGTTGGTTAGATAGCCTGGTCCCAAATCTGGTTGAAGTTGGTTCTAGCCTGGTCCCACACCTGGTTGAAGTTGGTTCTAGCCTGGTCCCACATCTGGTTGAAGTTGGTTCTAGCCTGGTCCCCGATCTGGTTGAAGGTGGTTCTAGCCTGGTCCCAGATCTGGTTGAAGTTGGTTCTAGCCTGGTCCCAAATCTGGTTGAAGTTGGTTCTAGCCTGGTCCCAGATCTGGTTGAAGTTGGTTCTAGCCTGGTCCCAGATCTGGTTGAAGTTGGTTCTAGCCTGGTCCCAGATCTGGTTGAAGTTGGTTCTAGCCTGGTCCCAGATCTGGTTGAAGTTGGTTCTGGCCTGGTCCCAGATCTGGTTGAAGTTGGTTCTAGTCTGGTCTCAGATCTGGTTGTGTATCTTGCCAACTCCTATGGTCATTGTGTGAAATATGTGACCCGTTTCAGGAAACCAGGCATCTGTCACGAGTCCCTACTTCACAGGAGCGCCATTTGAACCTAAACTTTATTTTTTAATCAAAATGTGTTGTTTGGCAGAAATGCCTTCTGGGACGTGAACTTTCATGTGCCTTAATAACAAAACGTGTATGCCATCTGTAAATACGAATAAAATGGTCAAATTATGAGCCAAGTTGGTTAAGTTATTGAAAAAGTTGGCAACTTTCCAGCTAGCTATGATTGGCTGAGATAATGAGTGGGCTGGACATGCAGAGAGAATTTCTGATTGGTCTGCCATGTAGCACACCTCTGTCTATAATAGGAGCTGGTCAGTATCTGTAGGTAATCCTTTCTAACACTGCTTTTCTGAATGACATCACGTAGTAGAACTACATCAGTGTTGCTCTCCACTTTCTGGAAGACATCACATAGTAGAACTACATCAGTGTTGCTCTCTTCAAACTAAAGGCAACCACGGCATCCGTGACAGAGAGGGAGAAGTGTCCAACCATGTATACGGGTAATAGAGTCTATCTAGCTACATTTTCAGATATTACAAGTTTCTAATTTAGTCAGAAAGTCATTTTCATTTAAAGTTAGAGAAAGGGGGGTTCCTAGTCAGTTGTACAACTGAATGCCTTCAACTGAAATGTGTCTTCCATGTTTTACCCAACCCCTCTGAATCAGAGAGGTGTGTCTTCCACGTTTAACCCAAGCCCTCTGAATCAGAGAGGTGTGTCTGAAGGGGGGGGGGGGGGGGGGGGGGGGGGGGGTTGCCATAATCGACATCCACGTCTTCGCCGCCCTGGAGAAAGGGCCTTGCTCAGGGGCAGAATGACAGATTTGTACCTTGTCAGCTCGGGGATTCGATCCAGCAACCTTTCGGTTACTAGCTAGCTAACGTTAGCTGGTTGGTTAGCTAGCTAACGTTACGTGTTTGATCTGTGTAGTAATATTATTCATCTCAGAGCCATTTGTATTGCTAGTTATAGCCTAATGCTAGTTATATCCTAATGTTAGTTAGCTAACATTGAACCTGGTTAGTTTAGCTACCTGCAGATTCATGCAGGGCAGTAACATTACGAGTTGGGATTATTGTTTAGCTAGCTAGATACATGTCTAAACAAAAGACTCCACTATGCAACTAACCATTTCAATAGAATGTTTGTCACTGCGACAACTGATAGACGTAGCTGGTAATTTGCTCTGGCTATCTGATTTCAGAGCACTCTCGTCTAAATGTGGCAGAGCGCAGAATAACTGACGAATTTAGCAACGCTCAACACCCGTTGAATATGGCCGGTGTCAGTAGAAGTTGGCAAAAAAAGCGTAATTAAATTGTTGCCAGCAGCACAGTTAGTCACCAACGCTCTGGATAACATGAAAACAGCCTAACCAGCTCTGCTAGGGTGAGCAAAATGGTCAGAGAGCTGTTCTCTCATTTGTGTCTGGAAGTAGCTAGCAGCTAGCCAACGTTAGCCAGTTAGCTTGGGTGCTTGACTGCTGTTGTTAGGGCAGAATGCTCGGATCAACCCTGCTCCTCAGCCAGAGCGTCCAGCGTGAGCTCTGAACGCTCCGAGAGCCAAACGCTCTTAGCACACTCTGGCACTCCGGACTAAATTTACAAACACAGCTGTAGTATAAACCAGCCTTAAGTCTTGAAATCTTTGGTTGTTTAGTACATGGCCTCACAGGTGAATCCTGAAAGAGATGGGTGGGGCTAAAGCTTAAGAGGGTGTGAACAATACTCAATGGGTGTAAACAAAGAAGAACTCTCCAGTAGGTACCAAAACATTCAAGGGACATTTTCTCAAAAGTGAGGTTACAAGTTTATCAGCTTTCAAAGCAGAATTACTTTCCCATTGTTCCTCAAATGCAGTGTATGATATTCCATTTACTAGTTCTGAGTCTCTACTATTATCCAATGTATGAAACACCATTTCAAATGTTGATACATAAGACCAAATCGAGCCGGGTGGTCACATATGTGGAACTAGGCTAGTGGTTAGATAGACAGGTCACCTACATGTTCTGGTTCCACAGGAGGCCAGGGTGGTCTGCTCATCCAGGAATCCGGGGTTCGAGTCCCAGGGCAGGCAGGAGCCCAGGTTAGCATTCCAAACGCAGTGAACCCCCGGCCAGGCCGCTATACAGGCGGCAGCGCTAGGAGCGCTGGAGCAGCTGGCTGGCGTGTAGATCAGGACATCACTCAACAACAGACTGTTGAACCCCCCAAACACATACATCACACTGTAGGGGGGAGGGAGGGAGGAGTAGAAAGAAAGATAAGACACATGAAAGTACAGTAACTTATCCCATAGACATAGTTCCCATAGACATAGTTCTCAAAGCCCCCCCCCATCCCACCACTCCTGTATTTTGATGTGATATGTTTCCACAACCGTACAGCAATTCAGATTCTATTCACGTTTAGATGGAGTATTTGTCGGTTTCGGCTTCCAGAGCCACTTCGCCTCTAAACAGAACATGTCAGGTCCTTGGACTATAAGGTGTAATGTTGGGCTCCAATAGTCCATTACTGGGCTAGGGACCCTGAAGTAGACGGTCTCTCTGTACCTGTCACTGTAGACGGCCGTGTGTCCGAACCGGTTGACATCATGGTAGAGGTCTGGTCTGGACAGCACTGACCACTCATCACATGCTGTTTAGAGAGAGAGACATGTTTATATTGACAAGTTTCTACATCCGTTTGTTGTTACATGATCTGACCAGCAATGTGATAGTTAGACTGGGTTCGGGTTAAGATGGGTTAGGGTTAAGATGGGTTAGGGTTAGGGTTAAGATGGGTTAGGGTTAAGATGGGTTAGGGTTAAGATGGGTTAGGGTTAAGATGGGTTAGGGTTAAGGTGGGTTAGGGTTAAGATGCGTTAGGGTTAAGGTGGGTTAGGGTTAGTAACAGACATCTCAACATCAACTGTTCAGAGGAGACTGTGTGAATCAGGCCTTCATGGTTGAATTGCTCCAAAGAAACCACTACTAAAGGACCCCAATAATATGTTTCTTGGGCCAAGAAACACGAGCAATGGACATTAGATCAGTGGAAATCTGTCCTTTGGTCTGACGAGTCCAAATTTGAGATTTTTGGTTTGTGAGATGCAGAATAAGTGATTGGATGACCTATGCATGTGTATTTCCCATGATGAAGCATGGAGGAGGAGGTGTTATTGTGTGGGGGTGCATTGCTGGTGACACATTCTATGCTTTATTTAGAATTCAAGGCACACTTCACCAGCATGGCTAACACAGTATTCTGCAGCGATACACCATCCCATCTGGTTCGGGCTTAGTGGGACTATCATTTGTTTTTCAACAGGACAATGACCCAACACACCTCCAGTCTGTATAAGGGGTATTTGACCAAGAAGGAGAGTGATGAGTGCTGCATCAGATGGCCTCCACAATCATCCGACCTCAACCCAATTGATTGTTTGGGATGAGTTGGACGGCAGAGTGAAGGAGAAGATCAGACTGAAGATTAATCCTCTAATAGGTTAGACTGGAGCACTGTGGGCACAGTGTGCTCAGGAGGGTTTAACCCCCTAATAGGTTAGACTGGAGCACTGTGGTCAGTGTGCTCAGGAGGGTTTAACGCCCTAATAGGTTAGACTGGAGCACTGTGGTCACAGTGTGCTCAGGAGGGTTTAACCCCCTAATAGGTTAGACTGGAGCACTGTGGTCACAGTGTAGTGGAGATGTTGACACATCCATGTACTAGTATAGAGAAGTAGTCCATGCCGTAGGACGAAGGCAGGAAGTGGGTACGGTGGAGAATAGGAGAGATCCGAGAATATCTGTGGTCATATCTGTGGTCAGTAGAATGTGGACGGTGATGGGTTTCCTGTTCTGGAGGAGAGCCTCAGGTTAGAAAAGCAGAGCGATATTGGAACGTTGTTTGAACACGAGTTGAGTGTATTGGCAGTAGCAATAAGGAGAGAGGTTGGTTTAGGCCCTGTTGGGGCGGGGAACCGTGACAGATTATGTGGAAGTAGGAAGACCACTGAATATTTATGGTTATGTGTGTTGTCAACAGCAGTGATATTTTGAAGTGTGTCACTGGTAGGAGACATTAGGTCGTATTCTCCATAATAAATCGGCAAACGCTTGTGATTTGGCTCAAATACAAGGTATCGGGTCCCGTGAACCAATTATAAAGGCACCTATACCGTAACTACTCTCCGGGAAGTGAGTATCACGACCTGAAAAAGAGTTCAAATTGGCGTGAATTAGAGCCGTGTGTGAGGAGATCTCAACCCCTGGACCCCGTCAGGTGACGGAATAACAACTACTGACGACCGACGGACCCGTAAAGAGGAAGAGAAGTTCAATAAACACAGATGAGAGAGGCGGACGAGCATTCAGCTCGAATATGATGGAAAAATGTTGCAAACGGGATAAAATAGAGGATGGACATGGCATCACCTTCAGTAAAATAATCCCATAGACATACATTCACACATCATACACATTTAAACCAGTCAGTCCATCATGTTACATACACTAACAACATAGAGGACCCTAGTACATTCACTCACAACGACCACTGTGCCAACTGCACTAGATACACTAACAACACAGGGGACATTAATACATTCACTAACAACACAGAGGACATTAATACATTCACTAACGTAGAGGACATTAATACATTCACTAACAACATAGAGGACATTAATACATCCACTAACAACACAGAGGACATGAATACATTCACTAACAACACAGAGGACATGAATACATTCACTAACAACACAGAGGACATGAATACATTCACTAACAACATAGAGGACATGAATACATTCACTAACAACACAGAGGACATGAATACATTCACTAACGTAGAGGACATGAATACATTCACTAACATAGAGGACATGAATACATTCACTAACGTAGAGGACATGAATACATTCACTAACGTAGAGGACATGAATACATTCACTAACAACACAGAGGACATGAATACATTCACTAACAACACAGAGGACATGAATACATTCACTAACAACATAGAGGACCCTAATACATTCACTCACAACGACCACTGTGCCAACTGCACTAGATACACTAACAACACAGGGGACATTAATACATTCACTAACAACACAGAGGACATTAATACATCCACTAACAACACAGAGGACATGAATACATTCACTAACAACACAGAGGACATGAATACATTCACTAACAACACAGAGGACATGAATACATTCACTAACAACACAGAGGACATGAATACATTCACTAACAACACAGAGGACATGAATACATTCACTAACAACACAGAGGACATGAATACATTCACTAACAACACAGAGGACATGAATACATTCACTAACGTAGAGGACATTAATACATTCACTAACAACACAGAGGACATTAATACATCCACTAACAACACAGAGGACATGAATACATTCACTAACAACACAGAGGACATTAATACATCCACTAACAACACAGAGGACATGAATACATCCACTAACAACACAGAGGACATTAATACATCCACTAACAACACAGAGGACATGAATACATTTACTAACAACACAGAGGACATGAATACATTCACTAACAACATAGAGGACCCTAATACATTCACTCACAACGACCACTGTGCCAACTGCACTAGATACACTAACAACACAGGGGACATTAATACATTCACTAACAACACAGAGGACATGAATACATTCACTAACAACATAGAGGACATGAATACATTCACTAACAACACAGAGGACATTAATACATTCACTAACGTAGAGGACATGAATACATTCACTAACGTAGAGGACATGAATACATTCACTAACGTAGAGGACATGAATACATTCACTAACGTAGAGGACATGAATACATTCACTAACAACACAGAGGACATTAATACATTCACTAACAACACAGAGGACATGAATGCATTCACTAACAACACAGAGGACATTAATACATTCACTAACGTAGAGGACATGAATACATTCACTAACAACACAGAGGACATGAATACATTCACTAACAACACAGAGGACATGAATACATTCACTAACCATGGGCATCCCTGGCCCAGTCTGGCTGCCACCAGCCCACCAATGTCCCCTGGAGATTTTCAGGTATTCTCTGACTGGTAGACAATATTGTCACTATGAATGGTGGATAGAGCAACACTGAAGAATGCATGAGAGCACCAGCTGTTCCGGACGACTTAAAACCTGGACCTTTAAACCTGGACAAAAAGAACACCTACGTGAGAATGCTGTTCATTGACTACAGCTCAGCGTTCAACACCATAGTGCCCTCAAAGCTCATCACAAAGCTAAAGACCCTGGGACTAAACACCTCCCTTTTCAACTGGATCCTGGACTTTGACGGGCCGCCCCCAGGTGGTGAGGGTAGGTAACGACACATCTGCCACGCTGATCCTCAACACGGGGGCCCCTCAGGGGTGCGTGCTTAGTCCTCTCCTGTACTCCCTGTTCACCCACGACTGCATGGCCAGGCACAACTCCAACACCATCATTAAGTTTGTAGACAACAACGGTGGTAGGCCTGATCACCAACAGCGATGAAACAGCCTATAGGGAAGAGGTCAGAGACCTGGCCAACTTCTCCCCAAACGTGATCAAGACAAAATGAGATGATCATGGACTACAGGAAAAAGAGAGCCGAGCATGTTCCCATTCTCATCAACTGTAGACTAGGAGTAGATCGACAACATCAAGATCCTTGGTGTCCACATCAACAACAAACTATCATGGTCCAAACACACTAAGACAGTCGTAAAGAAGACACGACAATGCATATTCCCCCTCAGGAGATGGAAAAGATTTGTGGCATGGATCCTCAGATCCTCAAACAGTTCTACAGCTGCACCGTCGAGAGCATCCTGACTGGTTGCATCACCGCCTGATATGGCAACTGCTCGGGCATCCGACCGCAAGGGTAGTGGGTACAGCCCAGAACGTCACCGGGGCCAAGCTTCCTGCCATCCAGGACCTCTATACCAGGCGGTGTCAGAGGAAAGCCCTGAACATCACTGGTGCCAAGCTTCCTGCCATCCAGGACCTCTATACCAGGCGGTGTCAGAGGAAAGCCCTGAACATCCCTGGTGCCAAGCTTCCTGCCATCCAGGACCTCTATACCAGGCGGTGTCAGAGGAAAGCCCTGAACATCCCTGGTGCCAAGCTTCCTGCCATCCAGGACCTCTATACCAGGCAGTGTCAGAGGAAGGCCCTTTACATTTCTAAAGGCAGTTACCCAAGTCCTAGAATGTTCTCTTTGCTACCGCAGGGCAAGCGGTACAGGAGCGCCAAGTCTAAGTCCAATTTGTTTTATTTGATTTCAGGACAAGATATCAGTCTCTGCTGTTGTTTTAATGAACTAACAAGTCATTTCCCCATGTGGGATGATTAGAATGGAGGACAAGAGATCAGTCGCTGCTGTTGTTTTAATGAACTAACACACTTTAGAATGATATGTATGTGGTGTTTTTGAGAGGTTATTAATGGCAAAATAATCTGTCACTGCCCAGGATGTAGGCCATTAAGTCTGTGCTGTTATGACTGTGTGTATTATGAGGCTGTCACGCCCCCTGGTTGTATGTCTGTGGCGTGCTCATCTTGTAATGAAGGATTTATGAGTGGTTATAACAGGTTAAGGCTGTCACGTACCCAGGTCATAGGCCATGAAGTCAGAGGAGAAGCACTTGGCTCCGTGGCTCATGGACGTGTCGTTGTGCGTGTTTCCTCCAAACACCAGCATGGTTCCACTAACGATGACCGCCGTGTGGAGGTACCGGAAGAACCCGCTGTCCTTTAGAACCGTCCTGGAAACACACAGAACCATTGAGAACATCAGCAGGAGAACAGATACAATGTGTCCCTCAAATGGTCCCCTATTCCCTATGGGCCCTGGACAAACCTAGTGCACTATATAAAGAATTGGACACACATATGGGCGGCTGGTAGCCTAGTGGTTAGAGCTTTGGGCCAGTAACCAAAATGTTGCTAGATCGAATCCCTGAGCTGACAAGGTAAGAGTCGTTCTGCCACTGAATAAGGCAGTTAACCCACTGTTCCTTGGTAGGCTGTCATTGTAAATAAGAATTAGTTCTTAACTGACTTGCCTGGTAAAATAAAAAATAAAATATACCGTCCCAACACCACCAGGTACATTAATTAACAGTAATACAGTATCTACACAGAGGGAACGCATGAAAACCGTGGTTACTACAGTGTAGGTAATGTGTTAAACACTTACTATAGAAAGCAGACCCATATGAGATTAGAGGCAGACCCATATGAGATTAGATGCAGACCCATATGAGATTAGAGGCAGACCCATATGAGATTAGAGCCAGACCCATATGAGATTAGAGCCAGACCCATATGAGATTAGAGGCAGACCCATATGAGATTAGAGCCAGACCCATATGAGATTAGAGCCAGACCCATATGAGATTAGAGCCAGACCCATATGAGATTAGAGCCAGACCCATATGAGATTAGAGCCAGACCCATATGAGATTAGAGCCAGACCCATATGAGATTAGAGCCAGACCCATATGAGATTAGAGCCAGACCCATATGAGATTAGAGGCAGACCCATATGAGATTAGAGCCAGACCCATATGAGATTAGAGCCAGACCCATGAGATTTTTGGATCCGATACCGATCACGATTTGCCAATATTATTATTATAGGTGGAACAACAAATGTAAATGTTTTGTGTAGGGATTTTGAAACTCAACTCTGACTGGTGTCGTTGCGTTGGGTTATATGTCCAGTTTTACCGTAGAGCGTGCCAGGCAAGACTGGTTTTTAGCCATGTAAAGATTGCCCTCTTCAGGATAAATAATGAAATGCAAAAACGAAATAAAATTCCATGAAGAATGGCTTTTTCTTTGCATTTTATATCAGCCCTTTTAAATGCTGACACAGTATCAGCCCTTTTAAATGCTGACACAGTATCAGCCCTTTTAAATGCTGACACAGTATCAGCCCTTTTAAATGCTGACACAGTATCAGCCAATGGTATCTGTCAACCGATGAATCGGTCGGGCTCTAATATGGACGTATGAACAGAGTTTATTCACAGATTAGTTGAACGTCCTTGTAGTTCGTCGCTCTGGATCAGAGCGTGTGGATAACAATATCTGACAAATAACTGCATTATATAATGGAGGCTAAATGTCATACAAACACCCTCAAAAAAGGTCTTCGCTGAAACTTAAAGGACTAGTTCACTATTTTACAACTTGATGTTAGATGGTTCCTCACCCCAATTTGACATTTTGACTGTTCGAGTACAAAACATAAAGGCCCACACTAGAAACAAATGTGTGCATTTATCTACACGGAGTGTACAAAACATAAAGAACACCTTCCTCACATCGAGTTGCGCCCCCCCCCCCCCCCCCTCTCCTTTTGCCCTCAGAACAGCCCCAATTTATCGAGGGTATGGACTCTACAAGGTGTCGAAAGCGTTCCACAGGGATGCTGGTCCATGTTGACTCCAATGCTTCCCACAGTTGTGTCAAGTTGGCTGGATGTCCTTTGGGTGGTGGACAATTCTTGATACACTCGGAAAAGTTGAGTGAAAAACCTAGCAGTGATTGACACCAGAACTGTGCCTGGCACTGGTTAGCATACTGTGGCATGATGTGCCAACGCCAAATTCTGAAAATACACCTTCATGCCTAACTGACCAAATTATGAAAATACACCTTCATGCCTAACAGACCAAATTATGAAAATATACCTTCATGCCTAACTGACCAAATTATGAAAATACACCTTCATGCCTAACTGACCAAATTATGAAAGACAAACAATGTCATTTTGAATTCCCTAAAGTGAGTGTGGAAGCGGTGGAAAAAATACTGTTGTCCAACAATGACAAGCCACCGGGGTCTGACAACTTGGATGGAAAGTTACGGAGGATGATAGTTATTGCCTTCATAAAGTATCCACATTCCATGACATTGTCCACATGTTGTTGTGTTACAGCCTGCATTTTTTTGTCCCTGGCCTACACACAATACCCCATAATGTCAAAGTGGAATTATATTTTTTTGAATTGTTTTCAAAATAATAAAAAATGAATAATAAGTATTCAACACCATTGTTATGGCTTAATAAGACCAGGACAATGAATATCCCTTTGAGAGGTTACAAATTACACTTTGGATGGTGTATCAATACACCCAAGTTTACTGGCTATGACAGGAGAAAAAACTGAGGGTGGATCAACAACATTGCAGTAACTCCACAATACTAACCTAATTTAAAGAGTGAAAAGAAGGAATCCTGTACATAATATTCCAAAACATGCATCATGTGTCCAACAAGGCACTGAAGTCATATTGCAAAAAGATTTAGCAAAGCAACTCACTTTTTGTCCTGAATACAAAGTGTTGTGTTGTATTGGATATGCCCCAAACATATTACTGAGTACCACTCTTCATATTTTCAAGCACATTGGTGGCTGCATCATGTTATGGGTATGCTTGTTTATTTTTTATTTAACCTTTAACTAGGCAAGTCAGTTAAGAACACATTATTTTTTTAAATGCCGGCCAAAGCAGGACGACTCTAGGCCAATTATGAACCGCCCTATGGGACTCCCAATCAAGGCCGGTTGTGATACCGCCTGGATTCGAACCAGGGTGTCTGTAGTGATAACAGACCCATATGAGATTAGAGGCAGACCCATATGAGATTAGAGCCAGACCCATATGAGATTAGAGCCAGACCCATATGAGATTAGAGCCAGACCCATATGAGATTAGAGCCAGACCCATATGAGATTAGAGCCAGACCCATATGAGATTAGAGCCAGACCCATATGAGATTAGAGCCAGACCCATATGAGATTAGAGCCAGACCCATATGAGATTAGAGGCAGACCCATATGAGATTAGAGCCAGACCCATATGAGATTAGAGCCAGACCCATGAGATTTTTGGATCCGATACCGATCACGATTTGCCAATATTATTATTATAGGTGGAACAACAAATGTAAATGTTTTGTGTAGGGATTTTGAAACTCAACTCTGACTGGTGTCGTTGCGTTGGGTTATATGTCCAGTTTTACCGTAGAGCGTGCCAGGCAAGACTGGTTTTTAGCCATGTAAAGATTGCCCTCTTCAGGATAAATAATGAAATGCAAAAACGAAATAAAATTCCATGAAGAATGGCTTTTTCTTTGCATTTTATATCAGCCCTTTTAAATGCTGACACAGTATCAGCCCTTTTAAATGCTGACACAGTATCAGCCCTTTTAAATGCTGACACAGTATCAGCCCTTTTAAATGCTGACACAGTATCAGCCAATGGTATCTGTCAACCGATGAATCGGTCGGGCTCTAATATGGACGTATGAACAGAGTTTATTCACAGATTAGTTGAACGTCCTTGTAGTTCGTCGCTCTGGATCAGAGCGTGTGGATAACAATATCTGACAAATAACTGCATTATATAATGGAGGCTAAATGTCATACAAACACCCTCAAAAAAGGTCTTCGCTGAAACTTAAAGGACTAGTTCACTATTTTACAACTTGATGTTAGATGGTTCCTCACCCCAATTTGACATTTTGACTGTTCGAGTACAAAACATAAAGGCCCACACTAGAAACAAATGTGTGCATTTATCTACACGGAGTGTACAAAACATAAAGAACACCTTCCTCACATCGAGTTGCGCCCCCCCCCCCCCCCCCCTCTCCTTTTGCCCTCAGAACAGCCCCAATTTATCGAGGGTATGGACTCTACAAGGTGTCGAAAGCGTTCCACAGGGATGCTGGTCCATGTTGACTCCAATGCTTCCCACAGTTGTGTCAAGTTGGCTGGATGTCCTTTGGGTGGTGGACAATTCTTGATACACTCGGAAAAGTTGAGTGAAAAACCTAGCAGTGATTGACACCAGAACTGTGCCTGGCACTGGTTAGCATACTGTGGCATGATGTGCCAACGCCAAATTCTGAAAATACACCTTCATGCCTAACTGACCAAATTATGAAAATACACCTTCATGCCTAACAGACCAAATTATGAAAATATACCTTCATGCCTAACTGACCAAATTATGAAAATACACCTTCATGCCTAACTGACCAAATTATGAAAGACAAACAATGTCATTTTGAATTCCCTAAAGTGAGTGTGGAAGCGGTGGAAAAAATACTGTTGTCCAACAATGACAAGCCACCGGGGTCTGACAACTTGGATGGAAAGTTACGGAGGATGATAGTTATTGCCTTCATAAAGTATCCACATTCCATGACATTGTCCACATGTTGTTGTGTTACAGCCTGCATTTTTTTGTCCCTGGCCTACACACAATACCCCATAATGTCAAAGTGGAATTATATTTTTTTGAATTGTTTTCAAAATAATAAAAAATGAATAATAAGTATTCAACACCATTGTTATGGCTTAATAAGACCAGGACAATGAATATCCCTTTGAGAGGTTACAAATTACACTTTGGATGGTGTATCAATACACCCAAGTTTACTGGCTATGACAGGAGAAAAAACTGAGGGTGGATCAACAACATTGCAGTAACTCCACAATACTAACCTAATTTAAAGAGTGAAAAGAAGGAATCCTGTACATAATATTCCAAAACATGCATCATGTGTCCAACAAGGCACTGAAGTCATATTGCAAAAAGATTTAGCAAAGCAACTCACTTTTTGTCCTGAATACAAAGTGTTGTGTTGTATTGGATATGCCCCAAACATATTACTGAGTACCACTCTTCATATTTTCAAGCACATTGGTGGCTGCATCATGTTATGGGTATGCTTGTTTATTTTTTATTTAACCTTTAACTAGGCAAGTCAGTTAAGAACACATTATTTTTTTAAATGCCGGCCAAAGCAGGACGACTCTAGGCCAATTATGAACCGCCCTATGGGACTCCCAATCAAGGCCGGTTGTGATACCGCCTGGATTCGAACCAGGGTGTCTGTAGTGATACCTCTATCACTGACATGCAGTGCCTTAGATTACTGCGCCACTCGGAAGCTTATAATCGTTAAGGACTGGGGAGTTTTTCTGTCACACCCTGATCTGTTTCACCTGTCCCTGTGATTGTCTCCACCCCCTCCAGGTCTTATTTTCCCCTGTGTATTTATCCCTGTGTTTCCGGTCTCTCTGTACCAGTGTATTCATCCCTGTGTTTCCTGTCTCTCTGTACCAGTGTATTTATCCCTGTGTTTCCTGTCTCTCTGTACCAGTGTATTTATCCCTGTGTTTCCTGTCTCTCTGTACCAGTGTATTTATCCCTGTGTTTCCTGTCTCTCTGTACCAGTGTATTTATCCCTGTGTTTCCTGTCTCTCTGTACCAGTGTATTTATCCCTGTGTTTCCTGTCTCTCTGTACCAGTGTATTTATCCCTGTGTTTCCTGTCTCTCTGTACCAGTGTATTTATCCCTGTGTTTCCTGTCTCTCTGTACCAGTGTATTTATCCCTGTGTTTCCTGTCTCTCTGTACCAGTGTATTTATCCCTGTGTTTCCTGTCTCTCTGTGCCAGTGTATTTATCCCTGTGTTTCCTGTCTCTCTGTACCAGTGTATTTATCCCTGTGTTTCCTGTCTCTCTGTACCAGTGTATTTATCCCTGTGTTTCCTGTCTCTCTGTACCAGTGTATTTATCCCTGTGTTTCTTGTCTCTCTGTACCAGTGTATTTATCCCTGTGTTTCCTGTCTCTCTGTACCAGTGTATTTATCCCTGTGTTTCCTGTCTCTCTGTACCAGTGTATTTATCCCTGTGTTTCCTGTCTCTCTGTACCAGTGTATTTATCCCTGTGTTTCCTGTCTCTCTGTACCAGTGTATTTATCCCTGTGTTTCCTGTCTCTCTGTACCAGTGTATTTATCCCTGTGTTTCCTGTCTCTCTGTACCAGTGTATTTATCCCTGTTTCCTGTCTCTCTGTACCAGTGTATTTATCCCTGTGTTTCCTGTCTCTCTGTACCAGTGTATTTATCCCTGTGTTTCCTGTCTCTCTGTACCAGTGTATTTATCCCTGTGTTTCCTGTCTCTCTGTACCAGTGTATTTATCCCTGTGTTTCCTGTCTCTCTGTACCAGTGTATTTATCCCTGTGTTTCCTGTCTCTCTGTACCAGTGTATTTATCCCTGTGTTTCCTGTCTCTCTGTACCAGTGTATTTATCCCTGTGTTTCCTGTCTCTCTGTGCCAGTGTATTTATCCCTGTGTTTCCTGTCTCTCTGTACCAGTGTATTTATCCCTGTGTTTCCTGTCTCTCTGTACCAGTGTATTTATCCCTGTGTTTCCTGTCTCTCTGTGCCAGTTTGTCTTGTATGTTTTCAAGTCAACCAGCGTGTTTTCCCGTACTCCTTTTCTATTATTTTTTTGCTAGTCCTCCCCGTTTTGATCTTTGCCTGTTTTCTGGACGCCATTTTTGCCTATTTGGATTTATTCAACTTCAAAGAGTCTTACCATCTGCCTCCTGTGTCTGCATCTGGGTCTCACCTTCTGCCCGTATATTTTCAGGATAAATTTTTTTTATGAAATTTAGCTAAGCACAGGCAAAATCCTAGAAAACCTGGTTCAGTCTGCTTTTCAGACACTGGGAGATTAATTCACCTTTTAGCAGGACAACAACTTAAAACACAAGCACAACCAAATCTACACTGGAGTTGCTTACCAAGAAGACAGTGAATGTCCCTCAGGGGCCCTTACAGTTTTGACTTAAATCTAGTTGATAATCTATGGCAAGACCTGAAAATGGTTGTCTAGCAACAATCAGCAACCAATTTGACAGAGCTTGAAGAATTTAGAAAATAATTAAATGAGCAAATATTGTACAATCCAGTTGCTCTTAGAGACTTACCCAGAAACACTCACAGCTCTTAGAGACTTACCCAGAAACACTCACAGCTCTTAGAGACTTACCCAGAAACACTCACAGCTCTTAGAGACTTACCCAGAAACACTCACAGCTCTTAGAGACTTACCCAGAAACACTCACAGCTCTTAGAGAATTACCCAGAAACACTCACAGCTCTTAGAGAATTACCCAGAAACACTCACAGCTCTTAGAGACTTACCCAGAAACACTCACAGCTCTTAGAGACTTACCCAGAAACACTCACAGCTCTTAGAGAATTACCCAGAAACACTCACAGCTCTTAGAGACTTACCCAGAAACACTCACAGCTCTTAGAGACTTACCCAGAAACACTCACAGCTCTTAGAGACTTACCCAGAAACACTCACAGCTCTTAGAGAATTACCCAGAAACACTCACAGCTCTTAGAGAATTACCCAGAAACACTCACAGCTCTTAGAGACTTACCCAGAAACACTCACAGCTCTTAGAGACTTACCCAGAAACACTCACAGCTCTTAGAGACTTACCCAGAAACACTCACAACTCTTAGAGAATTACCCAGAAACACTCACAGCTCTTAGAGACTTACCCAGAAACACTCACAGCTCTTAGAGACTTACCCAGAAAGACTCACAGCTGTAATTGCTGCCATAGATGCTTCTACAAAATACTGACTCAGGGATGTGAATACTTATGTAAAGAAGATATTTGTATTTCATTTTCCAAAAAGGAGCAAAAACTTCTAAAAACATGTTTTCACTTTGTCATTATGGGTTATTGTGTGTAGATGGATGAGAAAATGTAATCAATTTAATCCATTTTGAATTCAGGCTGTAACACAACAAAATGTGGAGTAAGTCAAGGGGTATGAATACTTTCTGAAGGCACTGTAAGCCTACAGGAAAGTGTGCCCCCTCAGGCCTGGAAGGAAGCAAAAGTAATTCTGCTACCAAAGAATAGCAAAGCACCCTTCACTGGCTTAAACAGCTGACCAGTCAACCTGTTAGCAACCCTTAGTGGGAAAAAAAATGGACCAAATACAATGCTAATTCATAGTAAATAAAATAACAGATTTTCAGCACATTTATAGGGAAGGCCATTCAACATGTACGGCACTTACACAAATGACTGAAATTGATAATAAAAAGATTGTGGGAGCTATTTTGTTAGACTTCAGTGTAGCTTTTGACATTAACGGTCTTCTTGTGGAATGTAGGTGTTATGGCTTTACATTCCCTGCTATAATGTAGATAAAGAGTTACCTGTCTAACAGAACACAGAGGGTGTTCTTTAATGGACGCCTCTTCAACATAATCCAGGTAGAGGTCAGGCATTCCCCAGGGCAGCTGTCTAGGCCCCTTACTTTTTAAAATCTTTACTAATGACCTGACACTTGCACTCAGTAAAGCCTGTGTGTCTATGTATGCTGATGACTCAACACGTCAGCTACTACAGCAAGTGAAATCACTGCAACACTTCAATAGCTGCAGTCAGTTTCAGAATGGGTGGCAAGAAATAAGTCCTAAATATTAAAAGCATTGTTTTTGAGACAAATCATTCACTAAACCCTGAACCTCAACTAAATCTTGTAATGAATAATGTGAAAATTGAGCAAGTTGAGGAGACTAAACTGCTTGGAGTAACCCTGGATTGTAAACTGTCATGTTCAAAACATATTGATACAACAGTAGCTGAGATGGGAAGAGGTCTGTCCATAATAAAGCACTGCTCTGCATTCTTAACAACACTATCAACAAGGCAGGTCCTACAGGCCCTAGTTTCCACCTTCTTAACAGCACTATAAACAAGGCAGTTCCTACAGGCCCTAGTTATGTCACACCTGGACTAATGTCCAGTCGTGTGCCACAAAGAGGGACTAGATATACTTGTCAGTCCCATGCAATTATTTGATATGATTTTATAGAATCGACAGCACCGTTTCCCCCTCAGGAGGTTGAAAAGGTTTGGCCCTCAAGTCCTCAAAGTTCTACAGCTGTACTTGTGCATGTGACATTCAAACTTGAAACAATCCCATCAGTTAGATACATTTCTATAGTCATGTATTTCTGTAGGCCTAACAGGATCTTGATGGTGACACAGTCTATGCTGTATTTAGAATTCAAGGCACACTTAACCAGCATGGCTAACACAGCATTCTGCAGTGATACACCATCCCATCTGATTTCCGCTTACTGGGACAATCATTTGTTTTTCAACAGGACAATGACCCAACACACCTCCAGTCTGTATAAGGGCTTTTTGACCAAGAAGGAGAGTGATGGAGTGCTGTATCAGATGACCTGGCCTCCACAATCATCCGATTGTTTGGGATGAGTTGGACCACAGAGAAGGAAAAGCAGCCAACAAGTGCACAGCATATGTGGGAACTCCTCCAAGACTGTTGATGAAGCTGGTTGAGAGGATGTCAAGAGAGTGTGCAAAGCTGTCAAAGGCAAAGGGTGGCTACTTTGAAGAATCTGAAATAGATTTAGATTTGTTTAACACTTGTTTGGTTACAACATGATTCCATGTGTTATTTCATAGTCCTGATGTCTTCATTATTATTCTACAATGTAGATTAATCTACAATTTTATTTTAAACTGCAAAATGCACCACTGCACTTTGTATACCAGGGTTGTCTGGCCTTCTCTAGTCACTCGTAGGCTCAGTCACTGGTATACTTTCATTTATAAAGCCATTTTGGGTTTACTACCTTTTTATTTGGGCATTTTTATTGTTCAGAAATGTAGTGGGTACTCTCTTCGCTGGACTTTATCCTGCTAACTGTTCCAAATGTCCGAACTGAGTTTGGTAAAAGGGCATTTATGTACTTTGCTCCATCGTCTTGGAACACCTTACAAAATACTTTTAAAAACTGGAAGAACTTGTCCCGATTGGTGTTTTTAAATCACTGATGAAGGATTTTGAGGCTGATTCCCTGACCTGTCAATGTTTTTAATTTGCTGTTTTATACTCTTGTGAATTCAATGGTTTTTACTAGATTACTTGTAGTTTTTCATGTTGTCTGTCTGTAATTTTTGTAATGACTTGGTGCTTCCCATCTTGGCCAGGGCGCTCTTGAAAAAGAGATTTTAAATCTCAATGAGCCCTTCCTGGTTAAATAAAGGTTAAATAAAATAAATAAAATAATATGTAGAAAATAGTCAAAATAAAGAAAAACCCTTTAATGAGTAGGTGTGTCCAAATGTTGGACTGGTACTGTATGTGTGAAATTAGTTTTGATTTAGAATGGATCATTATCATGGACCTATATCAAAACAGGGCCAGCTGGAGAAAAAAAACATGTCATCTATGCACTTAAATAGTGAATGGAGGATGCTTTTCCGTGGTTCATTTTCATGCCAGCCAGGTAGGCTTTACTCCTGTTGTAAAGAGAAGCAATGTGCTTCAAAGTTGAGAAATAAATATAGTAGGCCTAGCCTATAGAAAGCTGATGTGATCCTCCTCTTTTTAATAGAGGCCTTCACTCTGTTTTCTCCCGCAATTGCATAGCTATAGAAATGTTGTGTAACATCAGCTCATGGGCTCTCATGAGGTGTTTGATTCGATTATTCGATTTAATTTGTATTGATGTCAGAGTGATTAGAGGGACAGATTAGAGTGCCGAGTACCAGACAGTTAAGCATGTTTGTTAGGCTACTACTGACCAGCAGCAGCATCAGAGCTAATTACCGTGACTAAAAAGTCAAATGGAATTTGACTGCCTTCCTGACTCGTGACCGCCGGTGTGGAGGTAATACGGTCACCGCAACAGCCCTACCACTAAACAACTATTGATTTAGAACCACGGAGGGTTACCGCAAGTCGCAGAGAAAACAGGAGCTGCCTCCACAATTCCAGCACCATTCAACTGGCTAGCAGAGTATAAAACCTGGTTAGGTGAGGTGATGGCTAGCAGAGTATAAAACCTGGTTAGCTGAGGTGATGGCTAGCAGAGTATAAAACCTGGTTAGCTGAGGTGATGGCTAGCAGAGTATAAAACCTGGTTAGCTGAGGTGATGGCTAGCAGAGTATAAAACCTGGTTAGCTGAGGTGATGGCTAGCAGAGTATAAAACCTGGTTAGCTGAGGTGATGGCTAGCAGAGTATAAAACCTGGTTAGCTGAGGTGATGGCTAGCAGAGTATAAAACCTGGTTAGCTGAGGTGATGGCTAGCAGAGTATAAAACCTGGTTAGCTGAGGTGATGGCTAGCAGAGTATAAAACCTGGTTAGCTGAGGTGATGGCTAGCAGAGTATAAAACCTGGTTAGCTGAGGTGATGGCTAGCAGAGTATAAAACCCGGTTAGCTGAGGTGATGGCCAGCAGAGTATAAAACCCGGTTAGCTGAGGTGATGGCTAGCAGAGTATAAAACCTGGTTAGCTGAGGTGATGGCTAGCAGAGTATAAAACCTGGTTAGCTGAGGTGATGGCTAGCAGAGTATAAAACCTGGTTAGCTGAGGTGATGGCTAGCAGAGTATAAAACCTGGTTAGCTGAGGTGATGGCTAGCAGAGTATAAAACCCGGTTAGCTGAGGTGATGGCCAGCAGAGTATAAAACCCGGTTAGCTGAGGTGATGGCTAGCAGAGTATAAAACCTGGTTAGCTGAGGTGATGGCTAGCAGAGTATAAAACCTGGTTAGCTGAGGTGATGGCTAGCAGAGTATAAAACCCGGTTAGCTGAGGTGATGGCTAGCAGAGTATAAAACCTGGTTAGCTGAGGTGATGGCTAGCAGAGTATAAAACCCGGTTAGCTGAGGTGATGGCCAGCAGAGTATAAAACCCGGTTAGCTGAGGTGATGGCTAGCAGAGTAGAACACTTGAAAAAGAAAAGCGGAGCCTCACCAAGAGCTCAGATGCAATCATTTAATATCCAACATTTGGACAGGCAAGCTGTCTTCATCAGGGTACAATGAAAACACTGCAGGTCACTAGTTTTTATAGTTTGAAAGGACACAAGTGTGGGCGTGGCCTGGCGTGGCCTGATATCATTGGCTGGTTTACAGATATAAATACAACATATAAAAAGCATGAATGGATCACATACGATCACAATGTGGCTACATAGACCTACAAACATGAATCATAACGGTATCTAGTTAACATTAGCCTTCCATTAGCCTAGCTACATATTGAACCAACATCCTCTCAGGTCAGGGGCACAACAATGTATGAATTAATGGTTGGATCAGAATCACCGTCATAATCATTGGCCAGTGCGTAAAATTAAGTAAAACCCCAAGTCCCTATCTCCATCCATGGTTCATTTAGGAAAGGGACCATGAGATGCACCAATTCAAGTTTTTCTGTCAATGACGTTTGCTCTCAATGCGATTTGGTCAGAGTGACACCAAATTCAAACTGGCTTCCTTTGACACTTTTTTTTGGTGCACCAGGATCAGTCACAGTTGAGCACCATGCCGATTGGCTATTTATTTTATTTTTTATGTAATCAAGGGAGGCCAGATGCTCGCTACTTCCCTAGCATTCAATGCTACGTGCGGCAACAATGCCATTCTCGTTTGGACCAGACAGCATCAGATAGAGGGCCTACACATAGAGAGACAGAGGGGTGTCGTCTTGCTGGCTCGGATGCTTTCTCCGGTGAGATACATTCAGCTTCATGCGAATTGAAAAAAGATTAAACAGAGACGAAAGATAAATATTCTTTCCCTTCTTCCCTTTGGCAGCCACTGCATAGAACACCTGCTACAATAATGGGTCGACAGGCACAATGGATGACATTTCAGACAATTTTTTAAAAAAGTATATTTTCAGACAGTAGAATTCTGCTCAGGCATAGAATGTTCTACTGTTTCCCTGACAACAATAAACGTTGCTGATTGACGTGTTGTTGTGTTGTCTAAGCAGTGTTTTATGGTAGATAGATGTTTTCTCTTTCTACTAAATGTATTGGTAAGTCTGTGTGAGTGGTCTGCGAGCAGGCAGCTGGCAGGCAGGCAGGCAGCAGGCAGGCAGCAGGCAGGCAGGCAGCAGGCAGGCAGGCAGGCAGCTCGAAATAATCTGATTGACAGTTCTGGTTACCTAGTAATGGACTTTAGCCCTGCTTCAGAAGCAGCATTCCTTTACCGACAAGTTGAACGCCCATTCGATACTTCGAAACGATCACCAGAGAAGGTTTTGTGGCGGCATTTAAAAAGCCATAGTGTACACTTTTCAGACAGATAAATGGTGCAGCTGAGGCACTTTCCAGGTGCCACACTTTATATAAGCATATTTATATACTAAAATAGGCTAAAATATTCTGCCCATATGAACAACATTTATTTTAGGCCATAACAATGTGTAGGCATACATCATTTAATAAAAAGCACTAAACATACACATTTAATAAACAGACTCATGAACACAATCAGGCAATAGGCTACAGCTGGCTTCACAGCCTCCCTGCGAAACCCAATGTATTGTAGCCTCACCCGGATAAACGTTGTGTCAGTGCTTCGGTTCAGGCGCTACTCTGTTCAGGCAGGCGTTACTCACCATCGGCTGCGGTCCACGTCGTACTTGTACAGGTCTCCAGACAGGCCGTACTTGTTAGCGCTGAAGGCCTTGTACCCTCCGTGGATGTAGATGGCCCGGGAGGAGGGGTCAAACACACTGCTGTGGCCGTACCCTCCCTGCACCAGGGCTCCATCGGTAACCACGGCACGCCACGTGTTCCTAGCTGGAGCAGTCACAGAACACAACGTAAGGTCTACATACATTGCATTCGGGAAAGTATTCAGACCCTTTTCCAATTTGTTACGTTACAGCCTTATTCTTTCTCAAGCTACACACAATACCCCGTAATGACAAAGCAAAAACAGGTTTTCAGAAATGTATGTAAAGTTATCAAAAATATCACATTCACAAAAGTATTCAGACCCTTTTCTCACTACTTTGTTGAAGCATCTTTGGCAGCGATTACAGCCTTGACTCTTCTTGGGTATGAAGATACAAGCTTGGCACACGTGTATTTGGTGAGTTTCTCCCCATTCTTCTCTGCGGATCCTCTCAAGCTCTGTCAGGTTGGATGGGGAGTGTCACTGCACAGCTATTGTCAGGTCTCTCTAGAGATGTTCGATCAGGTTCAAGTCCAAGCTCTGGCTGGGCCACTCAAGGGCATTCAGAGAATTGTCCAGAAGCCACTTCTCCGTTGTCTTGGCTTCTCCCCGTTGCCCACAGCATGATGCTGCCACCGCCATGCTTCACCGTAAGGATGGTGCCAGGCTTCCTCCAGACGTGACACTTGGCATTCAGGACAAAGAGTTCAATCTTGGTTTCATCAGACCAGAGAATCTTGTTTCTCATGGTCTGAGATTAAGGTGCCTTTTGGCCAATTCCAAGGGGGCTGTCATCTGCCTTTTAATGATGAGTGGCCACTGTGTTCTTGGGGACCTTTAATGCTTCAGAAATGTTTTGGTACCCTTCCCCAGATCTGTACCTTGACAAAATCCTTTCGTCTCAGAGCTCTACGGACAATTCCTTCGACCTCATGGCTTGGTATTTGCTCTGACATGCACTGTCAACGGTAGGACCTTATATAGACAGGTGTGTGCCTTTCCAAATCATGTCCAATCAATTGAATTTACCACAGGTGGACTCCAATCAAGTTGTAGAAACATCTCAAGGAAGATCATTGGAAACAGGATGCACCTGAGCTTTATTTTGAGTTTCACAGCAAAGTGTCTGAATACTTATGTAAATAAGGTATTTCTGTTTTTAATTTTTAATAAATTTGCCAAAATGTCTAAAAATGGCTCCGAATGCACTGTGTAGCATAACAACTGTAATCCACGTTGTTCGCTGAAACAATAACAGAACGGTCAGGGCTTTAGGGGATCAAACACATTTAATGATACTACATAACAGAACGGTCAGGGATCTGGCATTAGGGGATCAAACACATTTAATGATACTACATAACAGAACGGTCAGGGTTCTGGCTTTAGAGATGGATAGGAACATTAACCAGCTGTTCAGGAGGGATATCACACCTGGCACAAATTATTGTCTAATTCAGTTTTTACTGCTGAGGGGTGACCTATACCTGTACCCAGAGAGGAGTAGTTCAGTCTGGGTACAGGGGGTGGCTTGGGGAGGGCCCTGACCTTAAAGATCTCATCCAGGCCTGTCTGTTTGACTCCTAGTACCGTGCTTGCTGTGGTGATAATCCTTCTCAGCATATTTCTCTGGCTGACAGTGTAGACCGGGTGAATTGATACACCATCCAAAGTGTAGTTAATAACTTCACCACACTCAAAAGGATATGCAATGTCTGCTTTTTTTACCCATCTACCATTGGAAAACCTCCCTGGTCTTTGTGGTTGAATCTGTGTTTGAAATTCACTGCTCGACTGAGGGACCTTACAGATCATTGAGGTAGAGGGATGAGGTAGTCCTTAGAACATCATGTTAAACACTATTACTGCACACAGTGAGTCCATGCAACTTATGGGATTTGTTAAGCAAAGTTTCACTCCTGAACTGATTTAGGCTCCTTGCCATAACAAAAGGGTTTGAATACTTCTGACTCAAGACATTTTAGCTTTTCATTTTTTATTCATTTGTAAACATTTGTAAAAACATAATTGCACATTGGCATTATGGGGTAATTGTGTGTAGGCCAGTGACAAAAAAACATCTCAATAAATCCATTTTAAATTCAGGCTAGAAGAACAAAATGTAGAATAAGTTAAAGGGTGTGAATACATCATCATCATCACCATCATCATCACCACTCACCGATGTCATACTGCTGCACCTGGCTGATGTATCCATATAGAGGGCAGTGTCCAAAGAGGACCAGCATGACCGCACTTCCTCCCTCCAGCAGGGGGGGCACTACATGAGCAGAGTGTCCCACCACAGCCCACTGTTCCTGGGCTCCAGCGGAGAGGGACACCCAGGTCTGGTTCTGGATGTGGAACACCCACAGCTGGCTGGTCACGTTGCCAGTAGAGTCTATTTTCCCTCCGTACATGTAGATCTTTCCCTGGGTTTAGAGGAGGAACAGGACGTTAGAGAGGAGGAACAGGACGTTAGAGAGGAGGAACAGGACGTTAGAGAGGAGGAACAGGACGTTAGAGAGGAGGAACAGGACGTTAGAGGAGGAGGAACAGGACGTTAGAGGAGGAGGAACAGGACGTTAGAGGAGGAGGAACAGGACGTTAGAGAGGAGGAACAGGACGTTAGAGAGGAGGAACAGGACGTTAGAGAGGGAGGAACAGGACGTTAGAGAGGGAGGAACAGGACGTTAGAGAGGGAGGAACAGGACGTTAGAGAGGAGGAACAGGACGTTAGAGAAGAGGAACAGGACGTTAGAGAGGAGGAACAGGACGTTAGAGAGGAGGAACAGGACGTTAGAGAGGAGGAACAGGACGTTAGAGAGGAGGAACAGGACGTTAGAGAGGAGGAACAGGACGTTAGAGAGGAGGAACAGGACGTTAGAGAGGAGGAACAGGACGTTAGAGAGGAGGAACAGGACGTTAGAGAGGAGGAACAGGACGTTAGAGAGGAGGAACAGGACGTTGGAGAGGGAGGAACAGGACGTTAGAGAGGGAGGAACAGGACGTTAGAGAGGAGGAACAGGACGTTAGAGAGGAGGAACAGGACGTTAGAGGAGGAGGAACAGGACGTTAGAGGAGGAGGAACAGGACGTTAGAGGAGGAGGAACAGGACGTTAGAGAGGAGGAACAGGACGTTAGAGAGGAGGAACAGGACGTTAGAGAGGAGGAACAGGACGTTAGAGGAGGAGGAACAGGACGTTAGAGGAGGAGGAACAGGACGTTAGAGGAGGAGGAACAGGACGTTAGAGAGGAGGAACAGGACGTTAGAGAGGAGGAACAGGACGTTAGAGGAGGAGGAACAGGACGTTAGAGAGGGAGGAACAGGACGTTAGAGAGGAGGAACAGGACGTTAGAGAGGAGGAACAGGACGTTAGAGAGGAGGAACAGGACGTTAGAGAGGAGGAACAGGACGTTAGAGAGGAGGAACAGGACGTTAGAGAGGAGGAACAGGACGTTAGAGAGGAGGAACAGGACGTTAGAGAGGAGGAACAGGACGTTAGAGGAGGAGGAACAGGACGTTAGAGAGGAGGAGGAACAGGACGTTAGAGGAGGAGGAACAGGACGTTAGAGGAGGAGGAACAGGACGTTAGAGGAGGAGGAACAGGACGTTAGAGGAGGAGGAACAGGACGTTAGAGGAGGAGGAACAGGACGTTAGAGAGGAGGAAACAGGACGTTAGAGAGGGAGGAACAGGACGTTAGAGAGGAGGAACAGGACGTTAGAGGAGGAACAGGACGTTAGAGAGGAGGAACAGGACGTTAGAGAGGAGGAACAGGACGTTAGAGAGGAGGAACAGGACGTTAGAGAGGGAGGAACAGGACGTTAGAGAGGAGGAACAGGACGTTAGAGGAGGAGGAACAGGACGTTAGAGAGGAGGAACAGGACGTTAGAGGAGGAGGACAGGACGTTAGAGGAGGAGGAACAGGACGTTAGAGGAGGAGGAACAGGACGTTAGAGGAGGAGGAACAGGACGTTAGAGAGGTGGAACAGGACGTTAGAGGAGGAGGAACAGGACGTTAGAGAGGAGGAACAGGACGTTAGAGAAGAGGAACAGGACGTTAGAGAGGGAGGAACAGGACGTTAGAGGGGGAGGAACAGGACGTTAGAGAGGAGGAACAGGACGTTAGAGAGGAGGAACAGATCGTTAGAGAGGAGGAACAGGACGTTAGAGAGGGAGGAACAGGACGTTAGAGAGGAGGAACAGGACGTTAGAACAGGAGGAACAGGACGTTAGAACAGGAGGAACAGGACGTTTAGAACAGGAGGAACAGGACGTTAGAGGAGGAGGAACAGGACGTTAGAGGAGGAGGAACAGGACGTTAGAGGAGGAGGAACAGGACGTTAGAGAGGAGGAACAGGACGTTAGAGAGGAGGAACAGGACGTTAGAGAGGAGGAACAGGACGTTAGAGAGGAGGAAACAGGACGTTAGAGAGGAGGAACAGGACGTTAGAGGAGGAGGAACAGGACGTTAGAGGAGGAGGAACAGGACGTTAGAGGAGGAGGAACAGGACGTTAGAGGAGGGGAACAGGACGTTAGAGGAGGAGGAACAGGACGTTTAGAGGAGGAGGAACAGGACGTTAGAGAGGAGGAAACAGGACGTTAGAGAGGAGGAACAGGACGTTAGAGAGGGGAGGAACAGGACGTTAGAGAGGAGGAACAGGACGTTAGAGAGGAGGAACAGGACGTTAGAGAGGAGGAACAGGACGTTAGAGAGGAGGAACAGGACGTTAGAGAGGAGGAACAGGACGTTAGAGGAGGAGGAGAACAGGACGTTAGAGAGGAGGAACAGGACGTTAGAGGAGGAGGAACAGGACGTTAGAGGAGGAGGAACAGGACGTTAGAGGAGGAGGAACAGGACGTTAGAGAGGAGGAACAGGACGTTAGAGAGGAGGAACAGGACGTTAGAGAGGAGGAACAGGACGTTAGAACAGGAGGAACAGGACGTTAGAACAGGAGGAACAGGACGTTAGAGGAGGAGGAACAGGACGTTAGAGGAGGAGGAACAGGACGTTAGAGGAGGAGGAACAGGACGTTAGAGAGGAGGAACAGGACGTTAGAGAGGAGGAACAGGACGTTAGAGAGGAGGAACAGGACGTTAGAGAGGAGGAACAGGACGTTAGAGAGGAGGAACAGGACGTTAGAGGAGGAGGAACAGGACGTTAGAGGAGGAGGAACAGGACGTTAGAGGAGGAGGAACAGGACGTTAGAGGAGGAGGAACAGGACGTTAGAGGAGGAGGAACAGGACGTTAGAGGAGGAGGAACAGGACGTTAGAGGAGGAGGAACAGGACGTTAGAGAGGAGGAACAGGACGTTAGAGAGGAGGAACAGGACGTTAGAGAGGAGGAACAGGACGTTAGAGAGGAGGAACAGGACGTTAGAGAGGAGGAACAGGACGTTAGAGGAGGAGGAACAGGACGTTAGAGGAGGAGGAACAGGACGTTAGAGGAGGAGGGAACAGGACGTTAGAGGAGGAGGAACAGGACGTTAGAGAGGAGGAACAGGACGTTAGAGAGGAGGAACAGGACGTTAGAGAGGTGGAACAGGACGTTAGGAGGAGGAACAGGACATTAGAGAGGAGGAACAGGACGTTAGAGAGGAGGAACAGGACGTTAGAGAAGAGGAACAGGACGTTAGAGAGGGAGGAACAGGACGTTAGAGGGGAGGAACAGGACGTTAGAGAGGAGGAACAGGACGTTAGAGAGGAGGAACAGATCGTTAGAGAGGAGGAACAGACGTTAGAGAGGAGGAACAGGACGTTAGAGAGGGAGGAACAGGACGTTAGAGAGGAGGAACAGGACGTTAGAACAGGAGGAACAGGACGTTAGAACAGGAGGAACAGGACGTTAGGACAGGAGGAACAGGACGTTAGAGAGGAGGAACAGGACGTTAGAGAGGAGGAACAGGACGTTAGAGAGGAGGAACAGGACGTTAGAGAGGAGGAACAGGACGTTAGAGAGGAGGAACAGGACGTTAGAGAGAGGAACAGGACGTTAGAGAGGAGGAACAGGACGTTAGAGAGAGGAGGAACAGGACGTTAGGAGAGGAGGAACAGGACGTTAGAGAGGAGGAACAGGACGTTAGAGAGGGAGGAACAGGATGTTAGAGGAGGAGGAACAGGACGTTAGAGAGGAGGAACAGGACGTTAGGACAGGAGGAACAGGACGTTAGAGAGGAGGAACAGGACGTTAGAGAGGAGGAACAGGACGTTAGAGAGGAGGAACAGGACGTTAGAGAGGAGGAACAGGACGTTAGAGAGGGAGGAACAGGACGTTAGAGAGGGAGGAACAGGACGTTAGAGAGGAGGAACAGGACGTTAGAGAGGAGGAACAGGACGTTAGAGAAGAGGAACAGGACGTTAGAGAGGAGGAACAGGACGTTAGAGAGGAGGAACAGGACGTTAGAGAGGAGGAACAGGACGTTAGAGGAGGAGGAACAGGACGTTAGAGAGGGAGGAACAGGACGTTAGAGGAGGAGGAACAGGACGTTAGAGGAGGAGGAACAGGACGTTAGAGAGGAGGAACAGGACGTTAGAGAGGAGGTACAGGACGTTAGAGAGGGAGGAACAGGACGTTAGAGAGGGAGGAACAGGACGTTAGAGAGGGAGGAACAGGACGTTAGAGAGGGAGGAACAGGACGTTAGAGAGGAGGACAAGACATGACAGCTCATGGCTTAACCTTAAATGCTCACTGTTGATAATGGTCAGAGGGTTTGGAGAGATGTATTGAGAATGAATAAATGCTTGAGATAAAGAACATTTCTTCAGTATCACGGATGCAGACAGTGAACTCAAACCCAAGACCCACATTCTGAACAACCAGGGTATAACAGGGAAATACTATTGTTATTACTTCAACATGCCTCTAGAACACATACCTCATGTAGTGCCAGAGAGTGTCCGTATCGTCCCATGACGGAGTTGACAGAGCGGTTGAGAGACAGCCAGCGATGGGAGCTGAGGTTATACCTGGGAGGAGAGAGAGAGAAGATCAGGACCACTGAGCATCAAAGGGCAAGACCAGGTAGGCCAGACCCAGGTAGGCCAGACCCGGGTAGGCCAGGACAAGGTAGGCAAGGACCAGGTTGGCCAGGACCAGGTTGGCCAGGACCAGGTAGGCCAGGACCAGGTAGGCCAGGACCAGGTAGGCCAGGACCAGGTAGGGGTTTGGTCACAGATAAGGTTCTCCATTGAGTCCACTCTCTTGTCCAGGACTAGGCTTAATGTGTGTCTGGGAAACCTAGCCGTTGAGTACAGGATGAAAAACCGGCACCTCTTTCAGAGGCCACTGATAAGGGGACATTGTTTTCCATGGTCCATCAAGCCGGATAGGAACAACTGTCCTGGTACAGAGCTGAAATGTAATACACACAGCTAATATGTGATGTCATGATGATACACACAGCTAATATGTGATATCATGATGATACACACAGCTAATATGTGATGTCATGATGATACACACAGCTAATATGTGATATCATGATGATACACACAGCTAATATGTGATATCATGATGTCCAGTATCATTTACTTTTGCCCCCTTTTTCATGATATCGTATTGGTAGTTACAGTCTTGTCTCATCGCTGCAACTCCCGTACGGACTCGGGAGAGGTGAAGGTCGAGAGCCGCTGGTCCTCAGAAACACAACCCAACCAAGCCGCGCTGCTTCTTGACACAATGCCCACTTAATCAGGAAGCCTCCCGGTCGCGGCCGGCTGCGACAGAGACTGGACTCGAACCCAGAATCTCTAGTGGCACTGCACCACTCTTGAGGCCTTTTGTTTTATTTTTAATGAAATTTTACAAGTGTTTGTGTCAACACCTGCTACCAACTAGCCACCTAGCTAGCCAGGTTGCAATAAAGCTTCGTCTGGAATAAGCTATCAACTCCTATGGCTGGACGCCGCTCGGCCTAATGGATGTTTCCGCGCCTTGTCATCTGTCCCTATCCGAATGGCCTGTGCTACCTGGAACTTGCCTGCCAAGGAAGTCGTCTCCATCTGCTTATCTTCCTCAATCTTGTAATGAAGTAGACTGAGAACAACAAGAAGATGGGACCAGGGCTGTCTGGAACAATTTCACAAGTTATGGAAACCGAAGGCAGCGGGCGGGAGTAACTGCGAGAGGTTCGGATCAGATTGACATAAGGAATAGCTTCGATGCACTGGTGCCTGATCTACCTGCACCTTCATCACTGCCTGTGTCTGTGACAGCTGTGCTGGCTGCTACTAAGCTGACTCCAGCAGTGGCTTTGTTGTTGAGTTTGCCTCCTTTCCCCCTCTCTGGATCTGATGGGGCACTGCATGCTGTGGGAGGTCTGGACCTATCGGTGCCTGGACCTATCGGTGCCTGGACCTATCGCCGGCAGCAGCAGGCATACACTATCCTGCTTCTCGTGGACCCGTGAAAGATTCAACGAATTGTGTGAGGGGTAGGAATGAGTGTATTTCTCAATTCCCATCTCCTGCCGTTATATTGGGCAGTTCAATGGTGATAAATGTCTCAGTCCCTGAAGTAAAAACATTGCGCTATCCAGGAGCACCTACATCAGGACATCAATAAGCTGCTCCCAAACATTATAAACCTGTCTGTCCAATTGATTATCCAGCGATATAGCATGGACGTGTTTTTAGTCCAATTGATTATCCAGCCAAAAGTACAGATGGCTCATCGCTTGACCAGATCGCCTTCCTTCTTCTCAGTCTCTTTCTCCTGCGAATGACGGGGATGAGGGCCTGTTCAGCTGTCTGAAATAAATCCCTCTTGTCCGACTCATTAATTAAAAATGATTCGTCCAATTCACTGTGCAGAAGCTCTTTTCGGTCATAAGAGACTGTAGCAGCAACATGATGTACAGAATAACAAACAGCACGGCTTGGTTAAGAACCAATAAAACGGCTCATCTCCGGCGCCATTTGTTTGATAATCTGTGAAATCAACATGGAGGTATATTTTCTGGGTGATTTCAATATTAGCTTTCATCAAGTTGCAGACTCAAGAAAAAACCTGGTTCAGGTTATCAGTCAACCTACCAGGGTAGTTACAAACAGCACAGGAATGAAATCATCAACCTAATCTTTACGACTGTAACCAGTACCTGCAACCTGGTTCAGGTTATCAGTCAACATACCAGGGTAGTTACAAACAGCACAGGAATGAAATCATCAACCTAATCTTTACGACTGTAACCAGTACCTGCAACATGGTTCAGGTTATCAGTCAACATACCAGGGTAGTTACAAACAGCACAGGAATGAAATCATCAACCTAATCTTTACGACTGTAACCAGTACCTGCAACCTGGTTCAGGTTATCAGTCAACATACCAGGGTATTTACAAACAGCACAGGAATGAAATCATCAACCTAATCTTTACGACTGTAACCAGTACCTGCAACCTGGTTCAGGTTATCAGTCAACATACCAGGGTAGTTACAAACAGCACAGGAATGAAATCATCAACCTAATCTTTACGACTGTAACCAGTACCTGCAACCTGGTTCAGGTTATCAGTCAACATACCAGGGTATTTACAAACAGCACAGGAATGAAATCATCAACCTAATCTTTACGACTGTAACCAGTACCTGCAACCTGGTTCAGGTTATCAGTCAACATACCAGGGTATTTACAAACAGCACAGGAATGAAATCATCAACCTAATCTTTACGACTGTAACCAGTACCTGCAACCTGGTTCAGGTTATCAGTCAACCTACCAGGGTAGTTACAAACAGCACAGGAATGAAATCATCAACCTAATCTTTACGACTGTAACCAGTACCTGCAACCTGGTTCAGGTTATCAGTCAACATACCAGGGTAGTTACAAACAGCACAGGAATGAAATCATCAACCTAATCTTTACGACTGTAACCAGTACCTGCAACATGGTTCAGGTTATCAGTCAACATACCAGGGTAGTTACAAACAGCACAGGAATGAAATCATCAACCTAATCTTTACGACTGTAACCAGTACCTGCAACCTGGTTCAGGTTATCAGTCAACATACCAGGGTATTTACAAACAGCACAGGAATGAAATCATCAACCTAATCTTTACGACTGTAACCAGTACCTGCAACCTGGTTCAGGTTATCAGTCAACATACCAGGGTAGTTACAAACAGCACAGGAATGAAATCATCAACCTAATCTTTACGACTGTAACCAGTACCTGCAACCTGGTTCAGGTTATCAGTCAACATACCAGGGTATTTACAAACAGCACAGGAATGAAATCATCAACCTAATCTTTACGACTGTAACCAGTACCTGCAACCTGGTTCAGGTTATCAGTCAACATACCAGGGTATTTACAAACAGCACAGGAATGAAATCATCAACCTAATCTTTACGACTGTAACCAGTACCTGCAACCTGGTTCAGGTTATCAGTCAACCTACCAGGGTAGTTACAAACAGCACAGGAATGAAATCATCAACCTAATCTTTACGACTGTAACCAGTACCTGCAACCTGGTTCAGGTTATCAGTCAACATACCAGGGTAGTTACAAACAGCACAGGAATGAAATCATCAACCTAATCTTTACGACTGTAACCAGTACCTGCAACCTGGTTCAGGTTATCAGTCAACCTACCAGGGTAGTTACAAACAGCACAGGAATGAAATCATCAACCTAAATCTTTACGACTGTAACCATTACCTGCAACCTGGTTCAGGTTATCAGTCAACCTACCAGGGTAGTTACAAACAGCACAGGAATGAAATCATCAACCTAATCTTTACAACTGTAACCAGTACCTGCAACCTGGTTCAGGTTATCAGTCCACATACCAGGGTATTTACAAACAGCACAGGAATGAAATCATCAACCTAATCTTTACGACTGTAACCAGTACCTGCAACCTGGTTATCAGTCAACATACCAGGGTAGTTACAAACAGCACAGGAATGAAATCATCAACCTAATCTTTACGACTGTAACCAGTACCTGCAACATGGTTCAGGTTATCAGTCAACATACCAGGGTAGTTACAAACAGCACAGGAATGAAATCATCAACCTAATCTTTACGACTGTAACCAGTACCTGCAACCTGGTTCAGGTTATCAGTCAACATACCAGGGTATTTACAAACAGCACAGGAATGAAATCATCAACCTAATCTTTACGACTGTAACCAGTACCTGCAACCTGGTTCAGGTTATCAGTCAACCTACCAGGGTAGTTACAAACAGCACAGGAATGAAATCATCAACCTAATCTTTACGACTGTAACCAGTACCTGCAACCTGGTTCAGGTTATCAGTCAACATACCAGGGTATTTACAAACAGCACAGGAATGAAATCATCAACCTAATCTTTACGACTGTAACCAGTACCTGCAACATGGTTCAGGTTATCAGTCAACATACCAGGGTAGTTACAAACAGCACAGGAATGAAATCATCAACCTAATCTTTACGACTGTAACCAGTACCTGCAACCTGGTTCAGGTTATCAGTCAACATACCAGGGTATTTACAAACAGCACAGGAATGAAATCATCAACCTAATCTTTACGACTGTAACCAGTACCTGCAACCTGGTTCAGGTTATCAGTCAACCTACCAGGGTAGTTACAAACAGCACAGGAATGAAATCATCAACCTAATCTTTACGACTGTAACCAGTACCTGCAACCTGGTTCAGGTTATCAGTCAACATACCAGGGTATTTACAAACAGCACAGGAATGAAATCATCAACCTAATCTTTACGACTGTAACCAGTACCTGCAACCTGGTTCAGGTTATCAGTCAACATACCAGGGTAGTTACAAACAGCACAGGAATGAAATCATCAACCTAATCTTTACGACTGTAACCAGTACCTGCAACCTGGTTCAGGTTATCAGTCAACATACCAGGGTATTTACAAACAGCACAGGAATGAAATCATCAACCTAATCTTTACGACTGTAACCAGTACCTGCAACCTGGTTCAGGTTATCAGTCAACATACCAGGGTATTTACAAACAGCACAGGAATGAAATCATCAACCTAATCTTTACGACTGTAACCAGTACCTGCAACCTGGTTCAGGTTATCAGTCCACATACCAGGGTATTTACAAACAGCACAGGAATGAAATCATCAACCTAATCTTTACGACTGTAACCAGTACCTGCAACCTGGTTCAGGTTATCAGTCAACATACCAGGGTAGTTACAAACAGCACAGGAATGAAATCACCAACCTAATCTTTACGACTGTAACCAGTACCTGCAACCTGGTTCAGGTTATCAGTCAACATACCAGGGTAGTTACAAACAGCACAGGAATGAAATCATCAACCTAATCTTTACGACTGTAACCAGTACCTGCAACCTGGTTCAGGTTATCAGTCAACATACCAGGGTATTTACAAACAGCACAGGAATGAAATCATCAACCTAATCTTTACGACTGTAACCAGTACCTGCAACCTGGTTCAGGTTATCAGTCAACATACCAGGGTAGTTACAAACAGCACAGGAATGAAATCATCAACCTAATCTTTACGACTGTAACCAGTACCTGCAACCTGGTTCAGGTTATCAGTCAACATACCAGGGTATTTACAAACAGCACAGGAATGAAATCATCATGTATTGATCACATCTTTATAAATGCTGCAGAAATTTGCTTTAAAACAGTATCCAAATCCATAGGATGTAGTGATCACAATATAGTAGCCATATCTAGGAAAACCGAAGTTCCAAAGGCTGGGCCTAATATAGTGTATATGAGGTCAGGCTGGGCCTAATATAGTGTATATGAGGTCAGGCTGGGCCTAATATAGTGTATATGAGGTCAGGCTGGGCCTAATATAGTGTATAAGAGGTCAGGCTGGGCCTAATATAGTGTATATGAGGTCAGGCTGGGCCTAATATAGTGTATGAGGTCAGGCTGGGCCTAATATAGTGTATATGAGGTCAGGTTGGGCCTAATATAGTGTATAAGAGGTCAGGCTGGGCCTAATATAGTGTATAAGAGGTCAGGATGGGCCTAATATAGTGTATATGAGGTCAGGCTGGGCCTAATATAGTGTATATGAGGTCAGGCTGGGCCTAATATAGTGTATAAGAGGTCAGGCTGGGCCTAATATAGTGTATATGAGGTCAGGCTGGGCCTAATATAGTGTATAAGAGGTCAGGCTGGGCCTAATATAGTGTATAAGAGGTCAGGCGGGGCCTAATATAGTGTATATGAGGTCAGGCTGGGCCTAATATAGTGTATAAGAGGTCAGGCTGGGCCTAATATAGTGTATAAGAGGTCAGGCTGGGCCTAATATAGTGTATATGAGGTCAGGCTGGGCCTAATATAGTGTATATGAGGTCAGGCTGGGCCTAATATAGTGTATAAGAGGTCAGGCTGGGCCTAATATAGTGTATAAGAGGTCAGGCTGGGCCTAATATAGTGTATATGAGGTCAGGCTGGGCCTAATATAGTGTATAAGAGGTCAGGCTGGGCCTAATATAGTGTATAAGAGGTCAGGCTGGGCCTAATATAGTGTATAAGAGGTCAGGCTGGGCCTAATATAGTGTATAAGAGGTCAGGCTGGGCCTAATATAGTGTATAAGAGGTCAGGCTGGGCCTAATATAGTGTATAAGAGGTCAGGCTGGGCCTAATATAGTGTATAAGAGGTCAGGCTGGGCCTAATATAGTGTATAAGAGGTCAGGCTGGGCCTAATATAGTGTATAAGAGGTCAGGCTGGGCCTAATATAGTGTATAAGAGGTCAGGCTGGGCCTAATATAGTGTATAAGAGTTCAGGCTGGGCCTAATATAGTGTATAAGAGTTCAGGCTGGGCCTAATATAGTGTATAAGAGGTCAGGCTGGGCCTAATATAGTGTATAAGAGGTCAGGCTGGGCCTAATATAGTGTATAAGAGGTCAGGCTGGGCCTAATATAGTGTATAAGAGGTCAGGCTGGGCCTAATATAGTGTATAAGAGGTCAGGCTGGGCCTAATATAGTGTATAAGAGGTCAGGCTGGGCCTAATATAGTGTATAAGAGGTCAGGCTGGGCCTAATATAGTGTATAAGAGGTCAGGCTGGGCCTAATATAGTGTATAAGAGGTCAGGCTGGGCCTAATATAGTGTATAAGAGGTCAGGCTGGGCCTAATATAGTGTATAAGAAGTCAGGCGGGGCCTAATATAGTGTATATGAGGTCAGGCTGGGCCTAATATAGTGTATAAGAGGTCAGGCTGGGCCTAATATAGTGTATAAGAGGTCAGGCTGGGCCTAATATAGTGTATAAGAGGTCAGGCTGGGCCTAATATAGTGTATAAGAGGTCAGGCTGGGCCTAATATAGTGTATAAGAGGTCAGGCTGGGCCTAATATAGTGTATAAGAGGTCAGGCTGGGCCTAATATAGTGTATAAGAGGTCAGGCTGGGCCTAATATAGTGTATAAGAGGTCAGGCTGGGCCTAATATAGTGTATAAGAGGTCAGGCTGGGCCTAATATAGTGTATAAGAGGTCAGGCTGGGCCTAATATAGTGTATAAGAGGTCAGGCTGGGCCTAATAGTGTATATGAGGTCAGGCTGGGCCTAATATAGTGTATAAGAGGTCAGGCTGGGCCTAATTATAGTGGTATAAGAGGTCAGGCTGGGCCTAATATAGTGTATATGAGGTCAGGCTGGCCTAATATAGTGTAATAGAGGTCAGGCTGGGCCTAATATAGTGTATAAGAGGTCAGGCTGGGCCTAATATAGTGTATAAGAGGTCAGGCTGGGCCTAATATAGTGTATATGAGGTCAGGCTGGGCCTAATATAGTGTATAAGAGGTCAGGCTGGGCCTAATATAGTGTATAAGAGGTCAGGCTGGGCCTAATATAGTGTATAAGAGGTCAGGCTGGGCCTAATATAGTGTATAAGAGTCAGGCTGGGCCTAATATAGTGTATAAGAGGTCAGGCTGGGGCCTAATATAGTGTATAGAGGTCAGGCTGGCCTAATATAGTGTATAAGAGGTCAGGCTGGGCCTATATAGTGTATAAGAGGTCAGGCTGGGCCTAATATAGTGTATAAGAGGTCAGGCTGGGCCTAATATAGTGTATAAGAGGTCAGGCTGGGCCTAATATAGTGTATAAGAGGTCAGGCTGGGCCTAATATAGTGTATAAGAGGTCAGGCTGGGCCTAATATAGTGTATAAGAGGTCAGGCTGGGCCTAATATAGTGTATAAGAGGTCAGGCTGGGCCTAATATAGTGTATAAGAGGTCAGGCTGGGCCTAATATAGTGTATAAGAGGTCAGGCTGGGCCTAATATAGTGTATAAGAGGTCAGGCTGGGCCTAATATAGTGTATAAGAGGTCAGGCTGGGCCTAATATAGTGTATAAGAGGTCAGGCTGGGCCTAATATAGTGTATAAGAGGTCAGGCTGGGCCTAATATAGGTATAAGAGGTCAGGCTGGGCCTAATATAGTGTATAAGAGGTCAGGCTGGGCCTAATATAGTGTATAAGAGGTCAGGCTGGGCCTAATATAGTGTATAAGAGGTCAGGCTGGGCCTAATATAGTGTATAAGAGGTCAGGCTGGGCCTAATATAGTGTATAAGAGGTCAGGCTGGGCCTAATATAGTGTATAAGAGGTCAGGCTGGGCCTAATATAGTGTATAAGAGGTCAGGCTGGGCCTAATATAGTGTATAAGAGGTCAGGCTGGGCCTAATATAGTGTATAAGAGTTCAGGCTGGGCCTAATATAGTGTATAAGAGGTCAGGCTGGGCCTAATATAGTGTATAAGAGGTCAGGCTGGGCCTAATATAGTGTATAAGAGGTCAGGCTGGGCCTAATATAGTGTATAAGAGGTCAGGCTGGGCCTAATATAGTGTATAAGAGGTCAGGCTGGGCCTAATATAGTGTATAAGAGGTCAGGCTGGGCCTAATATAGTGTATAAGAGGTCAGGCTGGGCCTAATATAGTGTATAAGAGGTCAGGCTGGGCCTAATATAGTGTATAAGAGGTCAGGCTGGGCCTAATATAGTGTATAAGAGGTCAGGCTGGGCCTAATATAGTGTATAAGAGGTCAGGCTGGGCCTAATATAGTGTATAAGAGGTCAGGCTGGGCCTAATATAGTGTATAAGAGGTCAGGCTGGGCCTCATATAGTGTATAAGAGGTCACACAATAAGTTTTGTAGCGATTCGTATTTTGATGATGTAAAGAATATTTGCTGGTCTGTGGTGTGTAATGAGGAGCAACCAGACGCTGCAATTGCTTATTCCAGTTACTAATAACTAATCACCCTTTAAGAAAATTACTAAAGATTTAAATCCCCTTGGATTGATGAGGGTAGAGGCAAAAGGTAAGGCAAATAAGTCTGGCAGCACAACCGATTGGCAAACATACTGCAAATTAAGAATTCATGTGACTCAACTAAATGAAAAATAAACTACACTACGAAACTAAAATAAATGATAAAACAAATGATAGTAAAAAGCTTTAAATTGATTGAATCAGATGGCTCATTCTTCACAAAACCCACTGATATTGACAACTACTTTAATTCTTATTGGCAGGATAAGCAAACTTGGGCATGCCAGCCACGCCAGCAACAAACGCTGACACATCCAAGCAGCCACGCCAGCAACAAACGCTGACACATCCAAGCAGCCACGCCAGCAACAAACGCTGACACATCCAAGTATATTGGACCAAATGATGAAAAGATAAGAATTGTACTTTTGAACACCGTAAAGTCAGTGTGGAAGAGGTGAATTTTGTTGTTGTTGTCTATCAACAATGACAAGCCACCGGGGTCTGACAATCTGTATGGAAAATTACTGAGGATAATACCGGACGATATTGCCACTCATATTTGCCATATCTTCAATTTAAGCCAACTAGAGAGTGTGTTCCCTCAGGCCTGGAGGGAAGCTAAAGTCATTCCTCTACCTAAGAATAGTAAAGCCCCCTTTACTGGCTCAAATAGTCGACCAATCAGCCTGTTACCAACACGTAGTAAACTTCTGGAAAAAATTGTGTTTGACCAGATACAATGCTATTTACAGATAGACCAGATACAATGCTATTTACAGATAGACCAGATACAATGCTATTTACAGATAGACCAGATACAATGCTATTTACAGATAGACCAGATACAATGCTATTTACAGATAGACCAGATACAATGCTATTTCACAGTAAACAAATTGACAAGACTTTCAGCAGACTTATAGGGAAGGACATTCAACAAGCACAGCACTTACACAGATGACTGGCTGGGAGAAATTGATGATAAAATGATTGTTGCGATTGTTTTGTTAGACTTCAGTGCGGCTTTTGACATTATCAATCACACTCTGTTACTGGAAAAACGTATGAGTTATGACTTTACACCCCCTGCTGTACTGTGGATGAAGAGTTACCTGTTCAACAGAACACAGAGGGTTTAATGGAAGCCTCTCAAACAGAATCCAGGTAGAATCAGGAATTCCCCAGGGCAGCTGTTTAGGCCCCTTACTCTTTTCAATCTTATTAATTAAACATTTCAAAAATTTCATTGTATTTGGGACAAATCATTCACTAAACCCTAAACCTCAACCAAATCGTGTAATGAATAATGTTGAAATTGTACAAGTTGAGGTGACTGAACTGCATGGTGTAACCCTGGATTGTAAACTGTCATGGTCAAAACATATAGATACAACAGTAGCTAAGATGGGGAGAAGTCTGTCCATAATAAAGCGCTGCTCTGCCTTCGAATAGCACTATCAACAAGGCAGGGACTCTAGTTTTGTCGCATCTGTTCAGTTGTGTGGTCAGGTGCCGCAAAACGGTACTTAGGAAAATTGCAATTGGCTCATAACAGGGCTGCACGGCTGGCCCTTGGATGGACACAGAGAGCTAACATTAATATGTCAATCTCTCCTGGCTCAAAGTGGAGGAGAAATTGACTTCATCACTACTTGTATTTGTGAGAGGTATTGACATGTTGAATGTACCGAGCTGTCTGTTGAGCACACAGCTCAGACACCCATGCATACCCCAAAAGACAGGCCACCAGAGGTCTCTTCAAAGTCCCCAAGTCCAGAATAGACTATGGCACATGCATACACATGGATTTTGTGTCATAGATATGTGGTAGTAGAGTAGGGACCTGAGGACACACAATGTGTTGTGAAGTCTGTAATTCATGTATTGTAATGTTTTTACAATTGTATAACTGCCTTAATGTTGCTGTACCCCAGTAAGAGTAGTTGCTGCCTTGGCAGGAACTAATGGGGCTCCATAATAAACCCCAGGAAGAGTAGCTGCTGCCTTGGCAGGAACTAATGGGGCTCCATAATAAACCCCAGGAAGAGTAGCTGCTGCCTTGGCAGGAACTAATGGGGATCCATAATAAACCCCAGGAAGAGTAGCTGCTGCCTTGGCAGGAACTAATGGGGATCCATAATAAACCCCAGGAAGAGTAGCTGCTGCCTTGGCAGGAACTAATGGGGATCCATAATAAACCCCAGGAAGAGTAGCTGCTGCCTTGACAGGAACTAATGGGGATCCATAATAAACCCCAGGAAGAGTAGCTGCTGCCTTGACAGGAACTAATGGGGATCCATAATAAACCCCAGGAAGAGTAGCTGCTGCCTTGACAGGAACTAATGGGGATCCATAATAAACCCCAGGAAGAGTAGCCGCTGTCTTGGCAGGAACTAATGGGGGCCATAATAAACCCCAGGAAGAGTAGCTGCTGCCTTGACAGGAACTAATGGGGATCCATAATAAACCCCAGGAAGAGTAGCTGCTGCCTTGGCAGGAACTAATGGGGATCCATAATAAACCCCAGGAAGAGTAGCTGCTGCCTTGACAGGAACTAATGGGGATCCATAATAAACCCCAGGAAGAGTAGCTGCTGCCTTGACAGGAACTAATGGGGATCCATAATAAACCCCAGGAAGAGTAGCTGCTGCCTTGGCAGGAACTAATGGGGATCCATAATAAACCCCAGGAAGAGTAGCTGCTGCCTTGACAGGAACTAATGGGGATCCATAATAAACCCCAGGAAGAGTAGCTGCTGCCTTGGCAGGAACTAATGGGGATCCATAATAAACCCCAGGAAGAGTAGCTGCTGCCTTGACAGGAACTAATGGGGATCCATAATAAACCCCAGGAAGAGTAGCTGATGCCTTGACAGGAACTAATGGGGATCCATAATAAACCCCAGGGAGAGTAGCTGATGCCTTGACAGGAACTAATGGGGATCCATAATAAACCCCAGGGAGAGTAGCTGCTGCCTTGACAGGAACTAATGGGGATCCATAATAAACCCCAGGAAGAGTAGCTGCTGCCTTGGCAGGAACTAATGGGGATCCATAATAAATACAAATACAGTACTTACGCTGTAATCATCTGGTAGTCTGAGGAGTTGAAGACGTAACCCCCGACGACCCACATGATCCCCTGGTCCACTACAGCCTTGTGGGAAGCCCTGGCCAGACCTGGCTCGGGGTACTCCTCCCGCTGCCAGAACGAGGAGTTGGCTGGGACGGACAGAGAGCAGTCTGGACCTGATGGGGAAGAGAAGATGAATGAGTGACGTATTAGGTCTCCACGACTAGCCTGGCCGCCACGACTAGCCTGGTCTCCACGACTAGCCTGGTCTCCACGACTAGCCTGGTCTCCACGACTAGCCTGGTCTCCACGACTAGCCTGGTCGCTACGACTAGCCTGGTCTCCACGACTAGCCTGGTCGATACGACTAGCCTGGTCGCTACGACTAGCCTGGTCGATACGACTAGCCTGGTCTCCACGACTAGCCTGGTCGCTACGACTAGCCTTTATATGCAGACTATCACTTAGGAACACCATACATTATATTTAAAAAATAAACATACAGTTGAAGTTGGAAGTTTACATATACTTAGGTTGTAGTCATTAAAACGAGTTTACATATACTTAGGTTGTAGTCATTAAAACGAGTTTACATATACTTAGGTTGTAGTCATTAAAACGAGTTTACATATACTTAGGTTGTAGTCATTAAAACGAGTTTACATATACTTAGGTTGTAGTCATTAAAACGAGTTTACATATACTTAGGTTGTAGTCATTAAAACGAGTTTACATATACTTAGGTTGTAGTCATTAAAACGAGTTTACATATACTTAGGTTGTAGTCATTAAAACGAGTTTACATATACTTAGGTTGTAGTCATTAAAACGAGTTTACATATACTTAGGTTGCAGTCATTAAAACGAGTTTTTCAACCACTCCACAAATTTCTTGTCAACAAACTAGAAAGTTTTGGCAAGTCGGTTAGGACTCTGTGCATGACAAGTCATTTTTCCAATAATTGTTTAAGGAGCTATTTCAGATTATTTCACTTTTCTTATTTCATTATTCACTGTATCACAATTACAGTGGGTCAGACGTTTTACATACACTCAGTTGACTGTGCCTTTAAACAGCTTGGAAAATTCCAGAAAATGAGGTCATGGCTTTAGAAGCTTCTGATAGGCTAATTAACGTCATTTGAGTCAATTGGAGGTGTACCTGTGGATGTATTTCAAGGCCTACCTTCAAACTCAGTGCCTCTCTGCTTGACATCATGGGATAATCAAAAGAAATCAGCCAAGACCTCAGGAAAAAGTGTAGACTTCCACAAGTCTGGTTCATCCTTGGGAGCAATTTCCAAATGTCTGAAGGTACCACGTTCATCTGTACAAACAATAGTACGCAAGTATAAACACCATGGGAACACGCAGCCATCATACAGCTCAGGAAGGAGACACATCTCCTAGAGATGAACGTACTCTGGTGCGAAAAGTGCAAATCAATCCCAGAACAACAGCAAAGGACCTTGTGAAGATGCTGGAGGAAACAGGTACAAAAGTATCTATATCCACAGTAAAACAAGTCCTATATCAACATAACCTGAAAGGCCGCTCAGCAAGGAAGAAGCCACTGCTCCAAAACCGACATAAAAAGCCAGACTACGGTTTGCAACTGCACATGAGGACAAGGATGGTACTTTTTGGAGAAATGTCCTCTGGTCTGATGAAACAAAAATAGAACTGTTTGGCCATAATGACCATTGTTATGTTTGGAGAAGAAAGGGGGCGGCTTGCAAGCCAAAGAACACCATCCCAACCGTGAAGCATGGGGGAGGCAGCATCATGGTGTAGGGTGCTTTGCTGCAGGAGGGACTGGTGCACTTCACAAAACAGATGGCATCATGAGGCAGAACAATTATGTGGATATATTGAAGCAACATCTCAAGACAGTCAGGAAGTTAAAGCTTGGTCGCAAATGGGTCTTCCAAATGGACAATGACCCCAAGCACACTGGGAATGTGATGAATGAAATAAAAGCTGAAATAAATCATTATCTCTACTATTATTCTGACATTTCACATTCTTAAAATAAAGTGGTGATCCTAACTGACCTAAAACAGGGAATTTTTAAATGTCAGGAATTGTGGAAAAACTGAGTTTAAATGTATTTGGCTAAGATGTATGTAAACTTCCAACTTCAACTGTAAATATGTTGAAATGGAACCAAATTATTAATGAAACCAAAGTGCTGTTTAAAATTAAATCAAATAGCATAGGACACTTAAAATGTTAAAATCAAAATGCTGTTGCACAGAAAAATGTGAACAGTCGGATGCACCATAAACTAAAGCATTGATCATTGGGAACGAGATCAGAATGACTGCTTGATCCATAAATTACATCATTAATTAGGTAGCCTACAAAAAACTAAACCAATCCATATGTTCAACTCAAAAGGCCTGATGAACATGACATTCATAACGCAGCCACATCCCGAGGCCCCGGTGCCGACACATTCACAAATTAACAGAAGGTTTAGTATTTTATTTAAAAACTCTGAAGACGGTAAAATAGTCATGATCATTTTAAGGAGAACAAAAACGACTTAACCTACATTTGAACACCGCAGAAGCTTCACTATTCGGCATCTTCCCATTTAAGTAGCCTAGTTTTATTGTTTGACTACTTGAAGAGAACTAGGGCCCGTCACTCGCAGTCCACCTCTTCCAATGCATTGTGGGAAAGCCTCTAATTAAATGAAGAGCTGAGCTGAGTGGAATATCATTCAAACCAAAATCTACAAAACTGACCAGCTGTTTTCGAAGCCTAAATGAGTATGACATCAGGTATTTAAAGTACACTAGATTATTTTTAAATGTTGTATTCTATTAAACAGTATTTTTCGCATACTCAAACGGCCTATATTAAGGATGCAAGTATGGCTATTAGGACACGCCCACTATCTAAAACCTCATATCTTAACCTTCATAATGAAATAAATGACATCCTGGGACTTCCCCCACCAGGCTGCCAGCTAGAATACTAATGTCATGTTGAACCCCATTTCACCTCTAAACGAGAGAATGGGTCCATTTGGAGCCTGACAGCATCAATAAGCCTACAGCTGATTATAACGTCTCTCCAGTATTCTGTTGTCCAGGCACCATGACAGTGTAATAAACAGTCTGTCTCCATGACAACACGCTGTCAGTGTTCCAAAATTGCACCCTACTCCCTATAAATCAAATCAAACCTTATTTGTCACCTGTCCCGAATATAACAGGTGGAGACCTCACCTCTTACTGACAAGCCCTTAACCAACAATGCAGGTGAAAAAAGAGTTAAACATTTACTAAATCAATGAAAGAAAAAATTCAATATAAAGTAAGACAATAAAATAACAATAACGAGGCTATATACAGGGGTTACAATGAGACACCAAGAGAAACCGAGTGAGACCGTATGAGAGAAACCGAGCGAGACCGTATGAGAGAAACCGAGCGAGACCGTATGAGAGAAACAGAGCGAGACCGTATGAGAGAAACCGAGCGAGACCGTATGAGAGAAACCGAGCGAGACCGTATGAGAGAAACAGAGCGAGACCGTATGAGAGAAACAGAGCGAGACCGTATGAGAGAAACAGAGCGAGACCGTATGAGAGAAACAGAGCGAGACCGTATGAGAGAAACAGAGCGAGACCGTATGAGAGAAACAGAGCGAGACCGTATGAGAGAAACAGAGCGAGACCGTATGAGAGAAACAGAGCGAGACCGTATGAGAGAAACAGAGCGAGACCGTATGAGAGAAACAGAGCGAGACCGTATGAGAGAAACAGAGCGAAACCGTATGAGAGAAACAGAGCGAGACCGTATGAGAGAAACAGAGTGAGACCGTATGAGAGAAACAGAGTGAAACCCAGCGAGAGAAAGCCAGCGAGAGAAAGCCAGCGAGAGAAAGCCAGCGAGAGAAAGCCAGCGAGAGAAAGCCAGCGAGAGAAAGCCAGCGAGAGAAAGCCAGCGAGATAAATAATTATAAAACAGAGTGAGAGAAAGAGAGAAAAACAGTGTTGGTCCTGGTCGGTTCCTGGATGGGAGACCAGATGCTGCTGGAAGTTGTGTTGGAGGGCCAGTAGGAGGCACTCTTTCCTCTGGTCTAAAAAAAATATCCCAATGCCCCAGGGCAGTGATTGTGTAGGGACACTGCCCTGTGTAGGGTGCAGTCTTTCAGATGGGACGTTAAACAGGTGTCCTGACTCTCTGAGGTCATTAAAGATCCCATGGCACTTATCATAAGACTCGGGGTGTTAACCCCAGTGTCCTGACTAAATTCCCAATCTGTCCCTCAAAACATCACGGTCACCTAATAATCCCCAGTTTACAATTGGCTCATTCATCCCCCTCCTCTCCCCTGTAACTATTCCCCAGGTCAATGAGAATGTGTTCTCAGTCAACTTACCTGGTAAAATAACTGAAAAATAAATGTATTTCAGCAGAATTGGGTGAATTTTGACCCATTCCTCCTGACAGAGCTGGTGTAACTGAATCAGGTTTGTAGGCATCCTTGCTCACACAAACTTTTTCAGTTCTGCCCACAAATTTTCTATAGGATTGAGGTCAGGGCTTTGTGATGGCCACTCCAATACCTTGACTTTGATGTCCTTAAGCCATTTTGCACAACTTTGGAAGTGTGCTTTGGGTCATTGTCCATTTTGAAGACCCATTTGCAACCAAGCTTTAACTTCCTGACTGATGTCTTGAGATGTTGCTTCAATATATCCACATAATTGTTCTGCCTCATGATGCCATCTATTTTGTGAAGTGCACCAGTCCCTCCTGCAGCAAAGCACCCCCACAACATGATGCTGCCACCCCCATGCTTCACGGTTGGGATGGTGTTCTTCGGCTTGCAAGCCGCCCCCTTTCTTCTCCAAACATAACGATGGTCATTATGGCCAAACAGTTCCATTTTTGTTTCATTAGACCAGAGGTCATTTCTCTAAAAAGTACCATCTTGTCCCCATGTGCAGTTGTAAACCGTAGCCTGGCATTTTTATTGGGGTTTTGGAGCAGTGGCTTCTTCCTTGCTGAGCGGCCTTTCAGGTTGTCGATATAGGACTTGTTTTACTGTGGATATAGATACTTTTGTACCTGTTTCCTCCAGCATCTTCACAAGGTCCTTTGCTGTTGTTCTGGGATTGATTTGCACCTTTCACACCAAAGTACGTTCATCTCTAGGAGACAGAAGGCGTCTCCTTCCTGAGCTGTATGATGGCTGCGTGATCCCATGGTGTTTATACTTGCGTATTATTGTTTGTACAGATGAACTTGGTACCTTCAGACATTTGGAAATTGCTCCCAAGGATAAACCAGACTTGTGGAGGTCTACAATTATTTTTCTGAGGTCTTGGCTGATTTCTTTTGATTATCCCATGATGTCAAGCAGAGAGGCACTGAGTTTGAAGGTAGGCCTTGAAATACATCCACAGGTACACCTCCTATTGACTCAAATGTGTCAATTAGCCTATCAGAAGCTTCTAAAGCCATTACATAATTTTCTGGAATTTTCCAAGCTGTTTAAAGGCACAGACAACTGAGTGTATGTAAACTTCTGACCCACTGGAATTGTGATACAGTGAATTATAAGTGAAATAATCTGTCTGTAAACAATTGTTGGAAAAATGACTTGTGTCATGCACAAAGTAGATGTCCTAACCGACTTGACAAAACTATAGTGTGTTAACAAGAAATTTGTGGAGTTTTAATGAGTACAACCTAAGTGTATGTAAACGTCCTACTGTACGTAACTGTACGTATTAGGTCATAGACAATGTGATGAGTCTCTTATACGTAGAACACAATCAGAGGTCAATAACATTAGTGGCTGAGTGTAAGAGTGCTGATCGATAAGCATACATACTCCGAAATTATTACTGAATACTGGCCTTTTAGTTAGATAAGAGACTGTGCCCACCTTGCCACCCAGGCTGGCATCGACATGTCTTTGTGTCCTGAAGGCAGCGTCCCCTGTCAGGCCAACCACAGTCTGACAGGCAGTAAGGGAGATCACAGGCCTCGCCCTTCCAATTGGATTCACAGTCACAATATACAGCACCTGTTGAGTTCCCAACACGACACTCCCCTCGGCCAGAACAGTTGTTAGGACACGTGTTCACACTGAGGGACGGGAGGAAGAGAGAGGTGACAGGGGAGGAAGAGAGAGGTGACAGGGGGAGGGGAGGAAGAGAGAGGTGAGAGAGAGAGACATAAGACGGGAAGAAAGAGTGATGAGATTAGAAGGTATTTAAATATACTGATTAATTGTTAAATCAAGTGTAATGATGTATGCTAATGAGGAGACAAAGGGGTTCATAATATAAAACTCTACAACGTCAAATATTGTAGAATGAAGAATGACAGACACACATGAGCAATAGACAGTCTGCTTCTATTTCATGTTATTCTGGCTGCAGCAGTCGACAGGTTTGGTGTTTGGGCTCGATGAGACACTACAGAGAGAGAGAGAGAGAGACACTGGGGCACGTTGAGACACTACAGAGAGAGAGAGACACTGGGGCACGTTGAGACAATACAGAGAGAGACACTGGGGCACGTTGAGACACTACAGAGAGAGAGAGACAGGGGCACAGAGAGACACTACAGAGAGAGAGACTGGGGCACTACAGAGAGAGACACTGGGGCACGTTGAGACACTACAGAGAGAGAGACACTGGGGCACATTGAGAGACTGGGGCACGTTGAGACACTACAGAGAGAGAGACTGGGGCACGTTGAGACACTACAGAGAGACACTGGGGCACGTTGAGACACTACAGAGAGAGAGAGACACTGGGGCACGTTGAGACACTACAGAGAGAGAGACTGGGGCACTACAGAGAGAGACACTGGGGCACGTTGAGACACTACAGAGAGAGAGACACTGGGGCACGTTGAGACACTACAGACAGAGAGACACTGGGGCACGTTGAGACACTACAGACAGAGAGACACTGGGGCACGTTGAGACACTACAGAGAGACACTGGGGCACGTTGAGACACTACAGAGAGACACTGGGGCACGTTGAGACAATACAGAGAGAGGCACTGGGGCACGTTGAGACACTACAGAGAGACACTGGGGCACGTTGAGACACTACAGAGAGACACTGGGGCACGTTGAGACACTACAGAGAGAGAGAGACTGGGGCACGTTGAGACACTACAGAGAGAGACACTGGGGCACGTTGAGACACTACAGAGAGACACTGGGGCACGTTGAGACACTACAGAGAGAGACACTGGGGCACGTTGAGACACTACAGAGAGAGGCACTGGGGCACGTTGAGACACTACAGAGAGAGGCACTGGGGCACGTTGAGACACTACAGAGAGACACTGGGGCACGTTGAGACACTACAGAGAGACACTGGGGCACGTTGAGACACTACAGAGAGAGAGAGACACTGGAGCACGTTGAGACACTACAGAGAGAGAGAGACACTGGGGCACGTTGAGACACTACAGAGAGACACTGGGGCACGTTGAGACACTACAGAGAGACACTGGGGCACGTTGAGACACTGGGGCTCATTGAGACACTACAGAGAGAGAGAGAGACACTGGGGCACGTTGAGACACTACAGAGAGAGGCACTGGGGCATGTTGAGACACTACAGAGAGACACTGGGGCCCAATGAGACACTACAGAGAGACACTGGGGCACGTTGAGACACTACAGAGAGAGAGAGACACTGGGGCACGTTGAGACAGTACAGAGAGACACTGGGGTACGTTGAGACACTACAGAGAGACACTGGGCACGTTGAGACACTACAGAGAGACACTGGGGCACGTTGAGACACTACAGAGAGAGAGACACTGGGGCACGTTGAGACACTACAGAGAGAGAGACTGGGGCACGTTGAGACACTACAGAGAGAGACACTGGGGCACGTTGAGACACTACAGAGAGAGGCACTGGGGCACGTTGAGACACTACAGAGAGAGGCACTGGGGCACGTTGAGACACTACAGAGAGACACTGGGGCACGTTGAGACACTACAGAGAGACACTGGGGCACGTTGAGACACTACAGAGAGAGAGAGACACTGGAGCACGTTGAGACACTACAGAGAGAGAGAGACACTGGGGCACGTTGAGACACTACAGAGAGACACTGGGGCACGTTGAGACACTACAGAGAGACACTGGGGCACGTTGAGACACTACAGAGAGAGACACTGGGGCACGCTGAGACACTACAGAGAGAGACACTGGGGCACGCTGAGACACTACAGAGAGAGACACTGTGATGAGATTAGAAGGTATTTAAATATACTGATTAATTGTTAAATCAAGTGTAATGATGTATGCTAATGAGGAGACAAAGGGGTTCATAATATAAAACTCTACAACGTCAAATATTGTAGAATGAAGAATGACAGACACACATGAGCATTAGACAGTCTGCTTCTATTTCATGTTATTCTGGCTGCAGCAGTCGACAGGTTTGGTGTTTGGGCTCGATGAGACACAACAGAGAGAGAGAGAGAGAGAGACACTGGGGCATGTTGAGACACTACAGAGAGAGAGAGACACTGGGGCACGTTGAGACAATACAGAGAGAGACACTGGGGCACGTTGAGACACTACAGAGAGAGACACTGGGGCACGTTGAGACACTACAGAGAGAGAGACTGGGGCACTACAGAGAGAGACACTGGGGCACGTTGAGACACTACAGAGAGAGAGACACTGGGGCACATTGAGACACTGGGGCACGTTGAGACACTACAGACAGAGAGACACTGGGGCACGTTGAGACACTACAGACAGAGAGACACTGGGGCACGTTGAGACACTACAGAGAGAGAGACACTGGGGCACGTTGAGACACTACAGATAGAGACACTGGGGCACGTTGAGACACTACAGAGAGACACTGGGGCACGTTGAGACACTACAGAGAGACACTGGGGCACGTTGAGACAATACAGAGAGAGGCACTGGGGCACGTTGAGACACTACAGAGAGACACTGGGGCACGTTGAGACACTACAGAGAGACACTGGGGCACGTTGAGACACTACAGAGAGAGACACTGGGGCACGTTGAGACACTACAGAGAGAGGCACTGGGGCACGTTGAGACACTACAGAGAGAGGCACTGGGGCACGTTGAGACACTACAGAGAGACACTGGGGCACGTTGAGACACTACAGAGAGACACTGGGGCACGTTGAGACACTACAGAGAGAGAGAGACACTGGAGCACGTTGAGACACTACAGAGAGAGAGAGACACTGGGGCACGTTGAGACACTACAGAGAGACACTGGGGCACGTTGAGACACTACAGAGAGACACTGGGGCACGTTGAGACACTACAGAGAGACACTGGGGCTCATTGAGACACTACAGAGAGAGAGAGAGACACTGGGGCACGTTGAGACACTACAGAGAGAGGCACTGGGGCATGTTGAGACACTACAGAGAGACACTGGGGCCCAATGAGACACTACAGAGAGACACTGGGGCACGTTGAGACACTACAGAGAGAGAGAGACACTGGGGCACGTTGAGACAGTACAGAGAGACACTGGGGTACGTTGAGACACTACAGAGAGACACTGGGGCACGTTGAGACACTACAGAGAGACACTGGGGCACGTTGAGACACTACAGAGAGAGAGACACTGGGGCACGTTGAGACACTACAGAGAGAGAGACTGGGGCACGTTGAGACACTACAGAGAGAGACACTGGGGCACGTTGAGACACTACAGAGAGAGGCACTGGGGCACGTTGAGACACTACAGAGAGAGGCACTGGGGCACGTTGAGACACTACAGAGAGGACACTGGGGCACGTTGAGACACTACAGAGAGACACTGGGGCACGTTGAGACACTACAGAGAGAGAGAGACACTGGAGCACGTTGAGACACTACAGAGAGAGAGAGACACTGGGGCACGTTGAGACACTACAGAGAGACACTGGGGCACGTTGAGACACTACAGAGAGACACTGGGGCACGTTGAGACACTACAGAGAGAGACACTGGGGCACGCTGAGACACTACAGAGAGAGACACTGGGGCACGCTGAGACACTACAGAGAGAGACACTGTGATGAGATTAGAAGGTATTTAAATATACTGATTAATTGTTAAATCAAGTGTAATGATGTATGCTAATGAGGAGACAAAGGGGTTCATAATATAAAACTCTACAACGTCAAATATTGTAGAATGAAGAATGACAGACACACATGAGCATTAGACAGTCTGCTTCTATTTCATGTTATTCTGGCTGCAGCAGTCGACAGGTTTGGTGTTTGGGCTCGATGAGACACAACAGAGAGAGAGAGAGAGAGAGACACTGGGGCATGTTGAGACACTACAGAGAGAGAGAGACACTGGGGCACGTTGAGACAATACAGAGAGAGACACTGGGGCACGTTGAGACACTACAGAGAGAGACACTGGGGCACGTTGAGACACTACAGAGAGAGAGACTGGGGCACTACAGAGAGAGACACTGGGGCACGTTGAGACACTACAGAGAGAGAGACACTGGGGCACATTGAGACACTGGGGCACGTTGAGACACTACAGACAGAGAGACACTGGGGCACGTTGAGACACTACAGACAGAGAGACACTGGGGCACGTTGAGACACTACAGAGAGAGAGACAATGGGGCACGTTGAGACACTACAGATAGAGACACTGGGGCACGTTGAGACACTACAGAGAGACACTGGGGCACGTTGAGACACTACAGAGAGACACTGGGGCACGTTGAGACAATACAGAGAGAGGCACTGGGGCACGTTGAGACACTACAGAGAGACACTGGGCACGTTGAGACACTACAGAGAGACACTGGGGCACGTTGAGACACTACAGAGAGAGAGAGAGACACTGGGGCACGTTGAGACACTACAGAGAGAGAGACACTGGGGCACGTTGAGACACTACAGAGAGAGACACTGGGGCACGTTGAGACACTACAGAGAGACACTGGGGCACGTTGAGACACTACAGAGAGACACTGGGGCACGTTGAGACACTACAGAGAGACACTGGGGCACGTTGAGACACTACAGAGAGACACTGGGGCACGTTGAGACACTACAGAGAGAGACACTGGGGCACGTTGAGACACTACAGAGAGAGACACTGGGGCACGTTGAGACACTACAGAGAGACACTGGGGCACGTTGAGACACTACAGAGAGACACTGGGGCACGTTGAGACACTACAGAGAGACACTGGGCACGTTGAGACACTACAGAGAGAGACACTGGGGCACGTTGAGACACTACAGAGAGAGAGACACTGGGGCACGTTGAGAGACTGGGGCACGTTGAGACACTACAGAGAGACACTGGGGCACGTTGAGACACTACAGAGAGAGGCACTGGGGCATGTTGAGACACTACAGAGAGACACTGGGGCACGTTGAGACACTACAGAGAGAGACACTGGGGCACGTTGAGACACTACAGAGAGACACTGGGGCCCAATGAGACACTACAGAGAGACACTGGGGCACGTTGAGACACTACAGAGAGACACTGGGGCACGTTGAGACACTACAGAGAGAGAGAGACACTGGGGCACGTTGAGACAGTACAGAGAGACACTGGGGCACGTTGAGACACTACAGAGAGACACTGGGGCACATTGAGACACTGGGGCACGTTGAGACACTACAGACAGAGAGACACTGGGGCACGTTGAGACACTACAGACAGAGAGACACTGGGGCACGTTGAGACACTACAGAGAGAGAGACACTGGGGCACGTTGAGACACTACAGATAGAGACACTGGGGCACGTTGAGACACTACAGAGAGACACTGGGGCACGTTGAGACACTACAGAGAGACACTGGGGCACGTTGAGACACTACAGAGAGACACTGGGGCACGTTGAGACAATACAGAGAGAGGCACTGGGGCACGTTGAGACACTACAGAGAGACACTGGGGCACGTTGAGACACTACAGAGAGACACTGGGGCACGTTGAGACACTACAGAGAGAGAGAGACACTGGGGCACGTTGAGACACTACAGAGAGAGAGACACTGGGGCACGTTGAGACACTACAGAGAGAGACACTGGGGCACGTTGAGACACTACAGAGAGACACTGGGGCACGTTGAGACACTACAGAGAGACACTGGGGCACGTTGAGACACTACAGAGAGACACTGGGGCACGTTGAGACACTACAGAGAGACACTGGGGCACGTTGAGACACTACAGAGAGACACTGGGGCACGTTGAGACACTACAGAGAGAGACACTGGGGCACGTTGAGACACTACAGAGAGAGACACTGGGGCACGTTGAGACACTACAGAGAGACACTGGGGCACGTTGAGACACTACAGAGAGACACTGGGGCACGTTGAGACACTACAGAGAGACACTGGGGCACGTTGAGACACTACAGAGAGAGACACTGGGGCACGTTGAGACACTACAGAGAGAGAGACACTGGGGCACGTTGAGAGACTGGGGCACGTGAGACACTACAGAGAGACACTGGGGCACGTTGAGACACTACAGAGAGAGGCACTGGGGCATGTTGAGACACTACAGAGAGACACTGGGGCACGTTGAGACACTACAGAGAGAGACACTGGGGCACGTTGAGACACTACAGAGAGAGACACTGGGGCACGTTGAGACACTACAGAGAGACACTGGGGCTCAATGAGACACTACAGAGAGACAGAGACACTGGGGCACGTTGAGACAGTACAGAGAGACACTGGGGCACTTTGAGACACTACAGAGAGAGAGACACTGGGGCACGTTGAGACACTACAGAGAGAGAGACACTGGGGCACGTTGAGACACTACAGAGAGAGACACTGGGGCACGCTGAGACACTACAGAGAGAGACACTGGGGCACGCTGAGACACTACAGAGAGAGACACTGGGGCACGCTGAGACACTACAGAGAGAGACACTGTGATGAGATTAGAAGGTATTTAAATATACTGATTAATTGTTAAATCAAGTGTAATGATGTATGCTAATGAGGAGACAAAGGGGTTCATAATATAAAACTCTACAACGTCAAATATTGTAGAATGAAGAATGACAGACACACATGAGCATTAGACAGTCTGCTTCTATTTCATGTTATTCTGGCTGCAGCAGTCGACAGGTTTGGTGTTTGGGCTCGATGAGACACTACAGAGAGAGAGAGAGAGAGAGACACTGGGCACGTTGAGACACTACAGAGAGAGAGAGACACTGGGGCACGTTGAGACAATACAGAGAGAGACACTGGGGCACGTTGAGACACTACAGAGAGAGACACTGGGGCACGTTGAGACACTACAGAGAGAGAGACACTGGGGCACGTTGAGACACTACAGAGAGAGAGAGACACTACAGAGAGAGACACTGGGGCACGTTGAGACACTACAGAGAGAGAGAGACACTGGGCACGTTGAGACACTACAGAGAGAGAGAGACACTGGGGCACGTTGAGACACTACAGAGAGAGACACTGGGGCACGTTGAGACACTACAGAGAGAGAGACACTGGGGCACGTTGAGACACTACAGAGAGAGACACTGGGGCACGCTGAGACACTACAGAGAGAGACCACTGGGGCACGTTGAGACACTACAGAGAGAGAGACACTGGGGCACGTTGAGACACTACAGAGAGAGACACTGGGGCAGGTTGAGACACTACAGAGAGAGAGACACTGGGGCATGTTGAGACACTACAGAGAGAGACACTGGGCACTACAGAGAGAGACACTGGGGCACGTTGAGACACTACAGAGAGAGAGACACTGGGGCACGTTGAGACACTACAGAGACACTGGGGCACGTTGAGACACTACAGACAGAGAGACACTGGGGCACGTTGAGACACTACAGATAGAGACACTGGGGCACGTTGAGACACTACAGAGAGACACTGGGGCACGTTGAGACACTACAGAGAGACAACTGGGGCACGTTGAGACACTACAGAGAGAGGCACTGGGGCACGTTGAGACACTACAGAGAGAGAGGACACTGGGGCACGTTGAGACACTACAGAGAGAGACACTGGGGCACGTTGAGACACTACAGAGAGACACTGGGGCACGTTGAGACACTACAGAGAGACACTGGGGCACGTTGAGACACTACAGAGAGACACTGGGGCACGTTGAGACACTACAGAGAGACACTGGGGCACGTTGAGACACTACAGAGAGACACTGGGGCACGTTGAGACACTACAGAGAGACACTGGGGCACGTTGAGACACTACAGAGAGACACTGGGGCACGTTGAGACACTACAGAGAGAGCACTGGGGCACGTTGAGACACTACAGAGAGAGCACTGGGGCACGTTGAGACACTACAGAGAGACACTGGGCAGGTTGAGACACTACAGAGAGAGAGACACTGGGGCATGTTGAGACACTACAGAGAGAGACACTGGGGCACTACAGAGAGAGACACTGGGCACACTGGGGCACTACAGAGAGAGACACTGGGGCACGTTGAGACACTACAGAGAGAGAGAGACACTGGGGCACGTTGAGACACTACAGAGAGACACTGGGGCACGTTGAGACACTACAGAGAGACACTGGGGCACGTTGAGACACTACAGAGAGAGAGACACTGGGGCACGTTGAGACACTACAGAGAGAGACACTGGGGCACGCTGAGACACTACAGAGAGAGACACTGGGGCACGTTGAGACACTACAGAGAGAGAGACACTGGGGCACGTTGAGACACTACAGAGAGAGACACTGGGGCAGGTTGAGACCACTACAGAGAGAGAGACACTGGGGCATGTTGAGACACTACAGAGAGAGACACTGGGGCACTACAGAGAGAGACACTGGGGCACGTTGAGACACTACAGATAGAGACACTGGGGCACGTTGAGACACTACAGAGAGACACTGGGGCACGTTGAGACACTACAGAGAGACACTGGGGCACGTTGAGACACTACAGAGAGACACTGGGGCACGTTGAGACACTACAGAGAGACACTGGGGCACGTTGAGACACTACAGAGAGAGGCACTGGGGCACGTTGAGACACTACAGAGAGAGAGACACTGGGGCACGTTGAGACACTACAGAGAGAGACACTGGGGCACGTTGAGACACTACAGAGAGACACTGGGGCACGTTGAGACACTACAGAGAGACACTGGGGCACGTTGAGACACTACAGAGAGACACTGGGGCACGTTGAGACACTACAGAGAGAACACTGGGGCACGTTGAGACACTACAGAGAGACACTGGGGCACGTTGAGACACTACAGAGAGGACACTGGGGCACGTTGAGACACTACAGAGAGACATGGGGCACGTTGAGACACTACAGAGAGAGACACTGGGGCACGTTGAGACACTACAGAGAGAGGCACTGGGGCACGTTGAGACACTACAGAGAGAGGCACTGGGGCACGTTGAGACACTACAGAGAGACACTGGGGCACGTTGAGACACTACAGAGAGACACTGGGGCACGTTGAGAGACTGGGGCACGTTGAGACACTACAGAGAGAGGCACTGGGGCACGTTGAGACACTACAGAGAGACACTGGGGCACGTTGAGACACTACAGAGAGAGACACTGGGGCACGTTGAGACACTACAGAGAGACACTGGGGCACGTTGAGACACTACAGAGAGACACTGGGGCTCAATGAGACACTACAGAGAGACACTGGGGCACGTTGAGCACTAGAGAGACACTGGGCACGTTGAGACAGTACAGAGAGACACTAGGGCACGTTGAGACACTACAGAGAGACACTGGGGCACGTTGAGACACTACAGAGAGATACTGGGGCACGTTGAGACACTACAGAGAGACACTGGGCACGTTGAGACACTACAGAGAGACACTGGGGCATGTTGAGACACTACAGACAGACACTGGGGCACGTTGAGACACTACAGAGAGACACTGGGGCACGTTGAGACACTACAGAGAGACACTGGGGCACGTTGAGACACTACAGAGAGAGAGAGACACTGGGGCACGTTGAGACAGTACAGAGAGACACTGGGCACGTTGAGACACTACAGAGAGACACTGGGGCACGTTGAGACACTACAGAGAGAGAGAGACACTGGGGCACGTTGAGACACTACAGAGAGAGAGACACTGGGGCACGTTGAGACACTACAGAGAGAGGCACTGGGGCACGTTGAGACACTACAGAGAGACACTGGGGCACGTTGAGACACTACAGAGAGAGACACTGGGGCACGTTGAGACACTACAGAGAGACACTGGGGCACGTTGAGACACTACAGAGAGACACTGGGGCTCAATGAGACACTACAGAGAGACACTGGGGCACGTTGAGACACTAGAGAGACACTGGGGCACGTTGAGACAGTACAGAGAGACACTAGGGCACGTTGAGACACTACAGAGAGACACTGGGGCACGTTGAGACACTACAGAGAGATACTGGGGCACGTTGAGACACTACAGAGAGACACTGGGGCACGTTGAGACACTACAGAGAGACACTGGGGCACGTTGAGACACTACAGAGAGACACTGGGGCACGTTGAGACACTACAGAGAGACACTGGGGCACGTTGAGACACTACAGAGAGACACTGGGGCACGTTGAGACACTACAGAGAGAGAGAGACACTGGGGCACGTTGAGACAGTACAGAGAGACACTGGGGCACGTTGAGACACTACAGAGAGACACTGGGGCACGTTGAGACACTACAGAGAGAGAGAGACACTGGGGCACAGAGAGACACTACAGAGAGACACTGGGGCACGTTGAGACACTACAGAGAGACACTGGGGCACGTTGAGACACTACAGAGAGACACTGGGGCACGTTGAGACACTACAGAGAGAGAGACACTGGGGCATGTTGAGACACTACAGAGAGAGGCACTGGGGCACGTTGAGACACTACAGAGAGACACTGGGGCACGTTGAGACACTACAGAGAGAGAGAGACACTGGGGCACGTTGAGACACTACAGAGAGACACTGGGGCACGTTGAGACACTACAGAGAGACACTGGGGCACGTTGAGAGACTGGGGCACGTTGAGACACTACAGAGAGACACTGGGGCTCATTGAGACACTACAGAGAGAGAGAGGACACTGGGGCACGTTGAGACACTACAGAGAGAGAGGCACTGGGGCACGTTGGAGACACTACAGAGAGACACTGGGGCACGTTGAGACACTACAGAGAGAGACACTGGGGCACGTTGAGACACTACAGAGAGACACTGGGGCTCAATGAGACACTACAGAGAGACACTGGGGCACGTTGAGACACTACAGAGAGACACTGGGGCACGTTGAGACACTACAGAGAGACACTGGGGCACGTTGAGACACTGGGGCACGTTGAGACACTACAGAGAGACACTGGGGCTCATTGAGACACTACAGAGAGAGAGACACTGGGGCACGTTGAGACACTACAGAGAGAGAGACACTGGGGCACGTTGAGACACTACAGAGAGAGACACTGGGGCACGTTGAGACACTACAGAGAGAGACACTGGGGCACGTTGAGACACTACAGAGAGAGAGACACTGGGGCACGTTGAGACACTACAGAGAGAGAGAGACACGTTGAGACACTACAGAGAGACACTACAGAGAGAGAGAGACACTGGGGGCACGTTGAGACACTACAGAGAGACACTACAGAGAGAGAGAGACACTGGGGCACGTTGAGACACTACAGAGAGACACTACAGAGAGAGAGAGACACTGGGGCTCATTGAGACACTACAGAGAGAGAGAGACACTGGGGCAAGTTGAGACACTACAGAGAGAGAGAGACACTGGGGCACAGAGAGACACTACAGAGAGACACTGGGGCACGTTGAGACACTACAGAGAGACACTGGGGCACGTTGAGACACTACAGAGAGACACTGGGGCACGTTGAGACACTACAGAGAGACACTGGGGCATGTTGAGACACTACAGACAGACACTGGGGCACGTTGAGACACTACAGAGAGACACTGGGGCACGTTGAGACACTACAGAGAGACAATGGGGCACGTTGAGACACTACAGAGAGACACTGGGGCACGTTGAGACACTACAGAGAGACACTGGGGCACGTTGAGACACTACAGAGAGAGAGACACTGGGGCATGTTGAGACACTACAGAGAGAGGCACTGGGGCACGTTGAGACACTACAGAGAGACACTGGGGCACGTTGAGACACTACAGAGAGAGAGAGACACTGGGGCACGTTGAGACACTACAGAGAGACACTGGGGCACGTTGAGAGACTGGGGCACGTTGAGACACTACAGAGAGACACTGGGGCTCAATGAGACACTACAGAGAGACACTGGGGCACGTTGAGACACTACAGAGAGAGAGGCACTGGGGCACGTTGAGACACTACAGAGAGACACTGGGGCACGTTGAGACACTACAGAGAGACACTGGGGCACGTTGAGACACTACAGAGAGACACTGGGGCTCAATGAGACACTACAGAGAGACACTGGGGCACGTTGAGACACTACAGAGAGACACTGGGGCACGTTGAGACACTACAGAGAGACACTGGGGCACGTTGAGACACTGGGGCACGTTGAGACACTACAGAGAGACACTGGGGCTCATTGAGACACTACAGAGAGAGAGACACTGGGGCACGTTGAGACACTACAGAGAGAGAGACACTGGGGCACGTTGAGACACTACAGAGAGAGAGACACTGGGCACGTTGAGACACTACAGAGAGAGACACTGGGGCACGTTGAGACACTACAGAGAGAGACACTGGGGCACGTTGAGACACTACAGAGAGAGAGACACTGGGGCACGTTGAGACACTACAGAGAGAGAGAGAGACACGTTGAGACACTACAGAGAGACACTACAGAGAGAGAGAGACACTGGGGCACGTTGAGACACTACAGAGAGACACTACAGAGAGAGAGAGACACTGGGGCACGTTGAGACACTACAGAGAGACACTACAGAGAGAGAGAGACACTGGGGCACGTTGAGACACTACAGAGAGACACTGGGGCACGTTGAGACACTACAGAGAGACACTGGGGCACGTTGAGACACTACAGAGAGACACTGGGGCACGTTGAGACACTACAGAGAGACACTGGGGCACGTTGAGACACTACAGAGAGAGGCACTGGGGCACGTTGAGACACTACAGAGAGAGAGACACTGGGGCACGTTGAGACACTACAGAGAGAGACACTGGGGCACGTTGAGACACTACAGAGAGAGAGAGAGAGAGAGACACTGGGGCACGTTGAGACACTACAGAGAGAGAGAGAGACACTGGGCACGTTGAGACAATACAGAGAGAGACACTGGGGCACGTTGAGACACTACAGAGAGAGACACTGGGGCACGTTGAGACACTACAGAGAGAGAGACACTGGGGCACGTTGAGACACTACAGAGAGAGAGAGACACTACAGAGAGAGACACTGGGGCACGTTGAGACACTACAGAGAGAGAGAGACACTGGGGCACGTTGAGACACTACAGAGAGAGAGAGACACTGGGCACGTTGAGACACTACAGAGAGAGACACTGGGGCACGTTGAGACACTACAGAGAGAGAGACACTGGGGCACGTTGAGACACTACAGAGAGAGACACTGGGGCACGCTGAGACACTACAGAGAGAGACACTGGGGCACGTTGAGACACTACAGAGAGAGAAACACTGGGGCACGTTGAGACACTACAGAGAGAGACACTGGGGCAGGTTGAGACACTACAGAGAGAGAGACACTGGGGCATGTTGAGACACTACAGAGAGAGACACTGGGGCACTACAGAGAGAGACACTGGGGCACGTTGAGACACTACAGAGAGAGAGACACTGGGGCACGTTGAGACACTACAGAGACACTGGGGCACGTTGAGACACTACAGACAGAGAGACACTGGGGCACGTTGAGACACTACAGATAGAGACACTGGGGCACGTTGAGACACTACAGAGAGACACTGGGGCACGTTGAGACACTACAGAGAGACACTGGGGCACGTTGAGACACTACAGAGAGACACTGGGGCACGTTGAGACACTACAGAGAGAGGCACTGGGGCACGTTGAGACACTACAGAGAGAGAGACACTGGGGCACGTTGAGACACTACAGAGAGAGACACTGGGGCACGTTGAGACACTACAGAGAGACACTGGGGCACGTTGAGACACTACAGAGAGACACTGGGGCACGTTGAGACACTACAGAGAGACACTGGGGCACGTTGAGACACTACAGAGAGACACTGGGGCACGTTGAGACACTACAGAGAGACACTGGGGCACGTTGAGAGACTGGGGCACGTTGAGACACTACAGAGAGACACTGGGGCTCATTGAGACACTACAGAGAGAGAGAGACACTGGGGCACGTTGAGACACTACAGAGAGAGAGACACTGGGGCACGTTGAGACACTACAGAGAGAGGCACTGGGGCACGTTGAGACACTACAGAGAGACACTGGGGCACGTTGAGACACTACAGAGAGACACTGGGGCTCAATGAGACACTACAGAGAGACACTGGGGCACGTTGAGACACTACAGAGAGACACTGGGGCACGTTGAGACACTACAGAGAGACACTGGGGCACGTTGAGACACTACAGAGAGACACTGGGGCTCAATGAGACACTACAGAGAGACACTGGGGCACGTTGAGACACTAGAGAGACACTGGGGCACGTTGAGACAGTACAGAGAGACACTAGGGCACGTTGAGACACTACAGAGAGACACTGGGGCACGTTGAGACACTACAGAGAGATACTGGGGCACGTTGAGACACTACAGAGAGACACTGGGGCACGTTGAGACACTACAGAGAGACACTGGGGCATGTTGAGACACTACAGACAGACACTGGGGCACGTTGAGACACTACAGAGAGACACTGGGGCACGTTGAGACACTACAGAGAGACACTGGGGCACGTTGAGACACTACAGAGAGAGAGAGACACTGGGGCACGTTGAGACAGTACAGAGAGACACTGGGGCACGTTGAGACACTACAGAGAGACACTGGGGCACGTTGAGACACTACAGAGAGAGAGAGACACTGGGGCACGTTGAGACACTACAGAGAGAGAGACACTGGGGCACGTTGAGACACTACAGAGAGAGGCACTGGGGCACGTTGAGACACTACAGAGAGACACTGGGGCACGTTGAGACACTACAGAGAGAGACACTGGGGCACGTTGCGACACTACAGAGAGACACTGGGGCACGTTGAGACACTACAGAGAGACACTGGGGCTCAATGAGACACTACAGAGAGACACTGGGGCACGTTGAGACACTAGAGAGACACTGGGGCACGTTGAGACAGTACAGAGAGACACTAGGGCACGTTGAGACACTACAGAGAGACACTGGGGCACGTTGAGACACTACAGAGAGATACTGGGGCACGTTGAGACACTACAGAGAGACACTGGGGCATGTTGAGACACTACAGACAGACACTGGGGCACGTTGAGACACTACAGAGAGACACTGGGGCACGTTGAGACACTACAGAGAGACACTGGGGCACGTTGAGACACTACAGAGAGACACTGGGGCACGTTGAGACACTACAGAGAGAGAGAGACACTGGGGCACGTTGAGACAGTACAGAGAGACACTGGGGCACGTTGAGACACTACAGAGAGACACTGGGGCACGTTGAGACACTACAGAGAGAGAGAGACACTGGGGCACAGAGAGACACTACAGAGAGACACTGGGGCACGTTGAGACACTACAGAGAGACACTGGGGCACGTTGAGACACTACAGAGAGACACTGGGGCACGTTGAGACACTACAGAGAGAGAGACACTGGGGCATGTTGAGACACTACAGAGAGAGGCACTGGGGCACGTTGAGACACTACAGAGAGACACTGGGGCACGTTGAGACACTACAGAGAGAGAGAGACACTGGGGCACGTTGAGACACTACAGAGAGACACTGGGGCACGTTGAGAGACTGGGGCACGTTGAGACACTACAGAGAGACACTGGGGCTCATTGAGACACTACAGAGAGAGAGAGACACTGGGGCACGTTGAGACACTACAGAGAGAGAGGCACTGGGGCACGTTGAGACACTACAGAGAGACACTGGGGCTCAATGAGACACTACAGAGAGACACTGGGGCACGTTGAGACACTACAGAGAGACACTGGGGCACGTTGAGACACTACAGAGAGACACTGGGGCACGTTGAGACACTGGGGCACGTTGAGACACTACAGAGAGACACTGGGGCTCATTGAGACACTACAGAGAGAGAGACACTGGGGCACGTTGAGACACTACAGAGAGAGAGACACTGGGGCACGTTGAGACACTACAGAGAGAGACACTGGGGCACGTTGAGACACTACAGAGAGAGACACTGGGGCACGTTGAGACACTACAGAGAGAGAGACACTGGGGCACGTTGAGACACTACAGAGAGAGAGAGACACGTTGAGACACTACAGAGAGACACTACAGAGAGAGAGAGACACTGGGGCACGTTGAGACACTACAGAGAGACACTACAGAGAGAGAGAGACACTGGGCACGTTGAGACACTACAGAGAGACACTACAGAGAGAGAGAGACACTGGGGCTCATTGAGACACTACAGAGAGAGAGAGACACTGGGGCAAGTTGAGACACTACAGAGAGAGAGAGACACTGGGGCACAGAGAGACACTACAGAGAGACACTGGGGCACGTTGAGACACTACAGAGAGACACTGGGGCACGTTGAGACACTACAGAGAGACACTGGGGCACGTTGAGACACTACAGAGAGACACTGGGGCATGTTGAGACACTACAGACAGACACTGGGGCACGTTGAGACACTACAGAGAGACACTGGGGCACGTTGAGACACTACAGAGAGACAATGGGGCACGTTGAGACACTACAGAGAGACACTGGGGCACGTTGAGACACTACAGAGAGACACTGGGGCACGTTGAGACACTACAGAGAGAGAGACACTGGGGCATGTTGAGACACTACAGAGAGAGGCACTGGGGCACGTTGAGACACTACAGAGAGACACTGGGGCACGTTGAGACACTACAGAGAGAGAGAGACACTGGGCACGTTGAGACACTACAGAGAGACACTGGGGCACGTTGAGAGACTGGGGCACGTTGAGACACTACAGAGAGACACTGGGGCTCAATGAGACACTACAGAGAGGACACTGGGGCACGTTGAGACACTACAGAGAGAGAGGCACTGGGGCACGTTGAGACACTACAGAGAGACACTGGGGCACGTTGAGACACTACAGAGAGACACTGGGGCACGTTGAGACACTACAGAGAGACACTGGGGCTCAATGAGACACTACAGAGAGACACTGGGGCACGTTGAGACACTACAGAGAGACCACTGGGGCACGTTGAGACACTACAGAGAGACACTGGGGCACGTTGAGACACTGGGGCACGTTGAGACACTACAGAGAGACACTGGGGCTCATTGAGACACTACAGAGAGAGAGACACTGGGGCACGTTGAGACACTACAGAGAGAGAGACACTGGGGCACGTTGAGACACTACAGAGAGAGAGACACTGGGGCACGTTGAGACACTACAGAGAGAGACACTGGGGCACGTTGAGACACTACAGAGAGAGACACTGGGGCACGTTGAGACACTACAGAGAGAGAGACACTGGGGCACGTTGAGACACTACAGAGAGAGAGAGAGACACGTTGAGACACTACAGAGAGACACTACAGAGAGAGAGAGACACTGGGGCACGTTGAGACACTACAGAGAGACACTACAGAGAGAGAGAGACACTGGGGCACGTGAGACACTACAGAGAGACACTACAGAGAGAGAGAGACACTGGGGCACGTTGAGACACTACAGAGAGACACTGGGGCACGTTGAGACACTACAGAGAGACACTGGGGCACGTTGAGACACTACAGAGAGACACTGGGGCACGTTGAGACACTACAGAGAGAGGCACTGGGCACGTTGAGACACTACAGAGAGAGAGACACTGGGGCACGTTGAGACACTACAGAGAGAGACACTGGGGCACGTTGAGACACTACAGAGAGAGAGAGAGAGAGAGACACTGGGGCACGTTGAGACACTACAGAGAGAGAGAGAGACACTGGGGCACGTTGAGACAATACAGAGAGAGACACTGGGGCACGTTGAGACACTACAGAGAGAGACACTGGGGCACGTTGAGACACTACAGAGAGAGAGACACTGGGGCACGTTGAGACACTACAGAGAGAGAGAGACACTACAGAGAGAGACACTGGGGCACGTTGAGACACTACAGAGAGAGAGAGACACTGGGGCACGTTGAGACACTACAGAGAGAGAGAGACACTGGGGCACGTTGAGACACTACAGAGAGAGACACTGGGGCACGTTGAGACACTACAGAGAGAGAGACACTGGGGCACGTTGAGACACTACAGAGAGAGACACTGGGGCACGCTGAGACACTACAGAGAGAGACACTGGGGCACGTTGAGACACTACAGAGAGAGAAACACTGGGGCACGTTGAGACACTACAGAGAGAGACACTGGGGCAGGTTGAGACACTACAGAGAGAGAGACACTGGGGCATGTTGAGACACTACAGAGAGAGACACTGGGGCACTACAGAGAGAGACACTGGGGCACGTTGAGACACTACAGAGAGAGAGACACTGGGGCACGTTGAGACACTACAGAGACACTGGGGCACGTTGAGACACTACAGACAGAGAGACACTGGGGCACGTTGAGACACTACAGATAGAGACACTGGGGCACGTTGAGACACTACAGAGAGACACTGGGGCACGTTGAGACACTACAGAGAGACACTGGGGCACGTTGAGACACTACAGAGAGACACTGGGGCACGTTGAGACACTACAGAGAGAGGCACTGGGGCACGTTGAGACACTACAGAGAGAGAGACACTGGGGCACGTTGAGACACTACAGAGAGAGACACTGGGGCACGTTGAGACACTACAGAGAGACACTGGGGCACGTTGAGACACTACAGAGAGACACTGGGCACGTTGAGACACTACAGAGAGACACTGGGGCACGTTGAGACACTACAGAGAGACACTGGGGCACGTTGAGACACTACAGAGAGACACTGGGGCACGTTGAGAGACTGGGGCACGTTGAGACACTACAGAGAGACACTGGGGCTCATTGAGACACTACAGAGAGAGAGAGACACTGGGGCACGTTGAGACACTACAGAGAGAGAGACACTGGGGCACGTTGAGACACTACAGAGAGAGGCACTGGGGCACGTTGAGACACTACAGAGAGACACTGGGGCACGTTGAGACACTACAGAGAGACACTGGGGCTCAATGAGACACTACAGAGAGACACTGGGGCACGTTGAGACACTACAGAGAGACACTGGGGCACGTTGAGACACTACAGAGAGACACTGGGGCACGTTGAGACACTACAGAGAGACACTGGGGCTCAATGAGACACTACAGAGAGACACTGGGGCACGTTGAGACACTAGAGAGACACTGGGGCACGTTGAGACAGTACAGAGAGACACTAGGGCACGTTGAGACACTACAGAGAGACACTGGGGCACGTTGAGACACTACAGAGAGATACTGGGGCACGTTGAGACACTACAGAGAGACACTGGGGCACGTTGAGACACTACAGAGAGACACTGGGGCATGTTGAGACACTACAGACAGACACTGGGGCACGTTGAGACACTACAGAGAGACACTGGGGCACGTTGAGACACTACAGAGAGACACTGGGGCACGTTGAGACACTACAGAGAGAGAGAGACACTGGGGCACGTTGAGACAGTACAGAGAGACACTGGGGCACGTTGAGACACTACAGAGAGACACTGGGGCACGTTGAGACACTACAGAGAGAGAGAGACACTGGGGCACGTTGAGACACTACAGAGAGAGAGACACTGGGGCACGTTGAGACACTACAGAGAGAGGCACTGGGGCACGTTGAGACACTACAGAGAGACACTGGGGCACGTTGAGACACTACAGAGAGAGACACTGGGGCACGTTGCGACACTACAGAGAGACACTGGGGCACGTTGAGACACTACAGAGAGACACTGGGGCTCAATGAGACACTACAGAGAGACACTGGGGCACGTTGAGACACTAGAGAGACACTGGGGCACGTTGAGACAGTACAGAGAGACACTAGGGCACGTTGAGACACTACAGAGAGACACTGGGGCACGTTGAGACACTACAGAGAGATACTGGGGCACGTTGAGACACTACAGAGAGACACTGGGGCATGTTGAGACACTACAGACAGACACTGGGGCACGTTGAGACACTACAGAGAGACACTGGGGCACGTTGAGACACTACAGAGAGACACTGGGGCACGTTGAGACACTACAGAGAGACACTGGGGCACGTTGAGACACTACAGAGAGAGAGAGACACTGGGGCACGTTGAGACAGTACAGAGAGACACTGGGGCACGTTGAGACACTACAGAGAGACACTGGGGCACGTTGAGACACTACAGAGAGAGAGAGACACTGGGGCACAGAGAGACACTACAGAGAGACACTGGGGCACGTTGAGACACTACAGAGAGACACTGGGGCACGTTGAGACACTACAGAGAGACACTGGGGCACGTTGAGACACTACAGAGAGAGAGACACTGGGGCATGTTGAGACACTACAGAGAGAGGCACTGGGGCACGTTGAGACACTACAGAGAGACACTGGGGCACGTTGAGACACTACAGAGAGAGAGAGACACTGGGGCACGTTGAGACACTACAGAGAGACACTGGGGCACGTTGAGAGACTGGGGCACGTTGAGACACTACAGAGAGACACTGGGGCTCATTGAGACACTACAGAGAGAGAGAGACACTGGGGCACGTTGAGACACTACAGAGAGAGAGGCACTGGGGCACGTTGAGACACTACAGAGAGACACTGGGGCACGTTGAGACACTACAGAGAGACACTGGGGCACGTTGAGACACTACAGAGAGAGGCACTGGGGCACGTTGAGACACTACAGAGAGAGAGACACTGGGGCACGTTGAGACACTACAGAGAGAGACACTGGGGCACGTTGAGACACTACAGAGAGAGAGAGAGAGAGAGACACTGGGGCACGTTGAGACACTACAGAGAGAGAGAGAGACACTGGGGCACGTTGAGACAATACAGAGAGAGACACTGGGGCACGTTGAGACACTACAGAGAGAGACACTGGGGCACGTTGAGACACTACAGAGAGAGAGACACTGGGGCACGTTGAGACACTACAGAGAGAGAGAGAGACACTACAGAGAGAGACACTGGGGCACGTTGAGACACTACAGAGAGAGAGAGACACTGGGGCACGTTGAGACACTACAGAGAGAGAGAGACACTGGGGCACGTTGAGACACTACAGAGAGAGACACTGGGGCACGTTGAGACACTACAGAGAGAGAGACACTGGGGCACGTTGAGACACTACAGAGAGAGACACTGGGGCACGCTGAGACACTACAGAGAGAGACACTGGGGCACGTTGAGACACTACAGAGAGAGAAACACTGGGGCACGTTGAGACACTACAGAGAGAGACACTGGGGCAGGTTGAGACACTACAGAGAGAGAGACACTGGGGCATGTTGAGACACCTACAGAGAGAGACACTGGGGCACTACAGAGAGAGACACTGGGGCACGTTGAGACACTACAGAGAGAGAGACACTGGGCACGTTGAGACACTACAGAGACACTGGGGCACGTTGAGACACTACAGACAGAGAGACACTGGGGCACGTTGAGACACTACAGATAGAGACACTGGGGCACGTTGAGACACTACAGAGAGACACTGGGGCACGTTGAGACACTACAGAGAGACACTGGGGCACGTTGAGACCACTACAGAGAGACACTGGGGCACGTTGAGACACTACAGAGAGAGGCACTGGGGCACGTTGAGACACTACAGAGAGAGAGACACTGGGGCACGTTGAGACACTACAGAGAGAGACACTGGGGCACGTTGAGAACACTACAGAGAGAACACTGGGGCACGTTGAGACACTACAGAGAGACACTGGGGCCGTTGAGACACTACAGAGAGACACTGGGGCACGTTGAGACACTACAGAGAGACACTGGGGCACGTTGAGACACTACAGAGAGACACTGGGGCACGTTGAGAGACTGGGGGCACGTTGAGACACTACAGAGAGACACTGGGGCTCATTGAGACACTACAGAGAGAGAGAGACACTGGGGCACGTTGAGACACTACAGAGAGAGAGACACTGGGGCACGTTGAGACACTACAGAGAGAGGCACTGGGGCACGTTGAGACACTACAGAGAGACACTGGGGCACGTTGAGACACTACAGAGAGAGACACTGGGGCACGTTGAGACACTACAGAGAGACACTGGGGCACGTTGAGACACTACAGAGAGACACTGGGGACGTTGAGACACTACAGAGAGACACTGGGGCTCAATGAGACACTACAGAGAGACACTGGGGCACGTTGAGACACTAGAGAGACACTGGGGCACGTTGAGACAGTACAGAGAGACACTAGGGCACGTTGAGACACTACAGAGAGGACACTGGGGCACGTTGAGACACTACAGAGAGACACTGGGGCACGTTGAGACACTACAGAGAGACACTGGGGCACGTTGAGACACTACAGAGAGACACTGGGGCACGTTGAGACACTACAGAGAGACACTGGGGCACGTTGAGACACTACAGAGAGACACTGGGGCACGTTGAGACACTACAGAGAGACACTGGGGCACGTTGAGACACTACAGAGAGAGAGAGACACTGGGGCACGTTGAGACACTACAGAGAGACACTGGGGCACGTTGAGACACTACAGAGAGACACTGGGGCACGTTGAGACACTACAGAGAGAGAGACACTGGGGCACGTTGAGACACTACAGAGAGAGAGACACTGGGGCACGTTGAGACACTACAGAGAGAGGCACTGGGGCACGTTGAGACACTACAGAGAGACACTGGGGCACGTTGAGACACTACAGAGAGAGACACTGGGGCACGTTGAGACACTACAGAGAGACACTGGGGCACGTTGAGACACTACAGAGAGACACTGGGGCTCATTGAGACACTACAGAGAGAGAGGACACTGGGGCACGTTGAGACACTACAGAGAGAGAGGCACTGGGGCACGTTGAGACACTACAGAGAGACACTGGGGCACGTTGAGACACTACAGAGGAGAGACACTGGGGCACGTTGAGACACATACAGAGAGACACTGGGGCTCAATGAGACACTACAGAGAGACACTGGGGCACGTTGAGACACTACAGAGAGACACTGGGGCACGTTGAGACACTACAGAAGACACTGGGGCACGTGAGACACTGGGGCACGTTGAGACACTACAGAGAGACACTGGGGCTCATTGAGACACTACAGAGAAGAGAGACACTGGGGCACGTTGAGACACTACAGAGGAGAGAGACACTGGGGCACGTTGAGACACTACAGAGAGAGACACTGGGGCACGTTGAGACACTACAGAGAGAGAGACCACTGGGGCACGTTGAGACACTACAGAGGAGAGAGAGACACGTTGAGACACTACAGAGAGGACACTACAGAGAGAGAGAGACACTGGGGCACGTTGAGACACTACAGAGAGACACTACAGAGAGAGAGAGACACTGGGGCACGTTGAGACACTACAGAGAGACACTACAGAGAGAGAGAGACACTGGGGCACGTTGAGACACTACAGAGAGACACTGGGGCACGTTGAGACACTACAGAGAGACACTGGGGGCACGTTGAGACACTACAGAGAGACACTGGGGCACGTTGAGACACTACAGAGAGACACTGGGGCACGTTGAGACACTACAGAGAGACACTGGGGCACGTTGAGACACTACAGAGAGACACTGGGGCACGTTGAGACACTACAGAGAGACACTGGGGCACGTTGAGACACTACAGAGAGACACTGGGGCTCAATGAGACACTACAGAGAGACACTGGGGCACGTTGAGACAATACAGAGAGACATTGGGGCACGTTGAGACACTACAGAGAGACACTGGGGCACGTTGAGACACTACAGAGAGACACTGGGGCACGTTGAGACACTGGGGCACGTTGAGACACTACAGAGAGACACTGGGGCTCATTGAGACACTACAGAGAGAGAGAGAGAGAGACACTGGGGCACGTTGAGACACTGGGGCACGTTGAGACACTACAGAGAGAGAGAGACACTGGGGCACGTTGAGACACTGGGGCACGTTGAGACACTACAGAGAGACACTGGGGCTCATTGAGACACTACAGAGAGAGAGAGACACTGGGGCACGTTGAGACACTACAGAGAGAGACACTGGGTCACGTTGAGACACTACAGAGAGACACTGGGGCACGTTGAGACACTACAGAGAGAGAGACACTGGGGCACGTTGAGACACTACAGAGAGACACTGGGGCACGTTGAGACACTACAGAGAGAGAGACACTGGGGCACGTTGAGACACTACAGAGAGAGAGACACTGGGGCACGTTGAGACATGTCACGAACCGGCTCAACGCCCGTAACAAAGGGAGACAACGTGGAGATAAGGAGTAACAAAATATATATTTATTAACTAAAGCAACTAAGGAAAATATACAATGGTGTCTGTAATCAGTAATCAGTAGTGTAAGTGAGTGTTTTACATGCATGAATGTGATAATGCAGGGTGTTGAAAGGTGCCAAAGCAAACAAACAAACAAACAAACAAACATGCCACCAAGAACCACAACACAATCTACAAAGGTGTCTGCATGGAGAGAGTCTCTTCCATGAATGTGGAAGAGGTATATTTATCCTGGGAGACACATGGCCCAGGTGTTTCCCATGAAGCTGACGACCCTCCCAACTCCACCCACCGGCATCCTAATAAGGAAACAAGAACAGACAGAATACGGCAGACAGAGTGGGAGGGTCGTCACATTCCCCCCCATAAAACCGGGGACCAACAAGGACCCCGGAACATCATACCAGCCTCTGCGTCCCAAATTGACACAGCCTCTGCGTCCCAAATTGACACAGCCTCTGCGTCCCAAATTGACACAGCCTCTGCGTCCCAAATTGACACAGCCTCTGCGTCCCAAATTGACACAGCCTCTGCGTCCCAAATTGACGAGGGGTTATGTGTTCACACCTCCACCAACCAACCTCCTCCTCCCCAGACCTCAGCAACCTTTGTGCATAGGAAGCAATATTTAAGAGGAAAGAAGAACACACGACCAGGAGGGAACAGACATTATGAGGGGTTATGTGTTCACACCTCCACCTGCACCAACCAACCTCCTCCCCAGACCTCAGCAACCTTTGTGCATAGGAAGCAATATTTAAGAGGAAAGAAGAACGACCAGGAGGGAACAGACATTATGAGGGGTTATGTGTTCACACCTCCACCTGCACCAACCAACCTCCTCCCCAGACCTCAGCAACCTTTGTGCATAGGAAGCAATATTTAAGAGGAAAGAAGAACGACCAGGAGGGAACAGACATTATGAGGGGTTATGTGTTCACACCTCCACCTGCACCAACCAACCTCCTCCCCAGACCTCAGCAACCTTTGTGCATAGGAAGCAATATTTAAGAGGGAACACAAGACCAGGAGGGAACAGACAGGAAAGATAGAACATGACAACCCGAAACAATGGTCAGTCACGTAAACATTCAGAAACATGGCACAAAAGACCAACAGCTACAAACTCCAACGAAAAGAACATCAGGGTCCTTCTTAATTTTTACAACTCCCAACGATTCATAGTCACTTCCAACGATTCATAGTCACTGCCAACGAAACAGAATCACTAATTTCAATCATTTAACCTTGTAGTGTTCAGCAATCTTCAACAACTGTTCTTTAGTACATAATTCTAACAGGTCCTCTGATGGAAAGCGAATGAACTTGTATACATGAGACACCATAGTCATAAGTAAATAATCTTGCTCAACCCCTCTGCTGAGCACATCAGACCACAACCAGAGAAATGACAATCACCCTGAGCACCACAGAAGAGAGATGTGATACGGAGCTTCCCCAAAACCTACAATAACTCAACCCTAGTCTTCGTGCAGATTTGCGGTGGGTATTTACGCACTGTAGCCCGCTGGCAAGGAAATAGAACTCCCCAGCATGCTGGCAAATTCCACCAAGCCACGGATGTGCCCCCGAGACAACTGCTCAGTCCACAGACACCACACAAAAATAACAAACATTTAACCATGCCCAACATGTCCAAAATTTAAACACGTCGCTAAGCCTATCAGGGGAAAAAGGCTATAGCTCCGGGTAGCAAGTTGCACTACCCTACACAAATCTCCTACCGAGGTACACAGCCGATTTACTCACCACCTCAGACTGACTTCCCAACAGAAAGTAGAACAACATTTCAGGCTAGGCAGGGCCTGGAAACTAACCATTCTCTCTCCAACGCAGCACACAAACCAAACAACAAAGGCAACCAATACGGGGCCTATCAAACTCAATATGCAAACCAAACACGTACCTCCACGGTCTCCCAAACGAATAGTTCAAAGATCCCGGATGAGCCCCCACTTGTCACGAACCGGCTCAACGCCCGTAACAAAGGGAGACAACGTGGAGATAAGGAGTAACAAAATATATATTTATTAACTAAAGCAACTAAGGAAAATATACAATGGTGTCTGTAATCAGTAATCAGTAGTGTAAGTGAGTGTTTTACATGCATGAATGTGATAATGCAGGGTGTTGAAAGGTGCCAAAGCAAACAAACAAACAAACAAACAAACATGCCACCAAGAACCACAACACAATCTACAAAGGTGTCTGCATGGAGAGAGTCTCTTCCATGAATGTGGAAGAGGTATATTTATCCTGGGAGACACATGGCCCAGGTGTTTCCCATGAAGCTGACGACCCTCCCAACTCCACCCACCGGCATCCTAATAAGGAAACAAGAACAGACAGAATACGGCAGACAGAGTGGGAGGGTCGTCACAGACACTACAGAGAGACACTGGGGCACGTTGAGACACTACAGAGAGAGACACTGGGACACGTTGAGACACGACAGAGAGACACTGGGGCACGTTGAGACAATACAGAGAGAGACTGGGGCACGTTGAGACACGACAGAGAGACACTGGGGCCCTATGAGACACCACAACTTGAATTGTATCACCATGGAGACGCGACTAGTACCCAGCAGAACTCTGGGTCGTTTGTGTCATGCCCTTCAAAGATGTTGGGGGTCAAGGCTAACAAGCCTGGTTAACTAACTTCATTATCTCTTCATGTTAGCCTGGATAACTAACTTCATTATCTATTCATGTTCGCATGGTTAACTTCATTATCTCTTCATGTTAGCCTGGTTAACTAACTTCATTATCTCTTCCTGCTAGCCTGGTTAACTAACTTCATTATCTCTTCCTGCTAGCATGATTATCTCGTCCTGTTAGCCTGGTTAACTAACTTCATTATCTCTTCCTGTTCGCCTGGTTACCTAACTTCATTATCTCTTCCTGCTAGCATGGTTAACTAACTTCATTATCTCTTCCTGCTAGCCTGGTTAACTAACTTCATTATCTCTTCCTGCTAGCCTGGTTAACTAACTTCATTATCTCTTCCTGCTAGCCTGGTTAACTAACTTCATTATCTCTTCCTGCTAGCCTGGTTAACTAACTTCATTATCTCTTCCTGCTAGCATGGTTAACTAACTTCATTATCTCTTCCTGTTAGCCTGGTTAACTAACTTCATTATCTCTTACTGCTAGCATGGTTAACTAACTTCATTATCTCTTCCTGTTAGCCTGGTTAACTAACTTCATTATCTCTTCCTGTTAGCCTGGTTAACTAACTTCATTATTTTCTTACTGCTAGCCTGGTTAACTAACTTCATTATCTCTTCCTGTTAGCCTGGTTAACTAACTTCATTATCTCTTCCTGATAGCCTGGTTAACTAACTTCATTATCTCGTCCTGTTAGCCTGGTTAACTAACTTCATTATCTCTTACTGCTACTCCCTTTTATATTTAGCAATCGAGCTGACAAAACAAAGTGGCACTTTTCCTCTTTTGGTAAAGAGCTACTGCAGCTACTGTCCAGACTCACCTGTTACTAAGAAGAGGCCATGCAAGGTCAGACTCACCTGTAGGAGACGCTGGGTCAGGGCTTACCTATAGGAGATGTTGAAGCCGGTCAGGTTATAAGCAGCGTCGCTGAAGAAGTGGAGGAGGGCGAAACCAGACTGTGAAACCACCTCCGGAACAGTCTCGTTGCCATAGAGCTCAGGAACTATCAACCCACTGCAACAAGGATGGACAAAACCCATCAACACCCTGAATAATTCATCGTTAACCAGGTAAATCAATAATTCATCGTTAACCAGGTAAATCAATAATTCATCATTAACCAGGTAAATCAATAATTCATCATTAACCAGGTAAATCAATAATTCATCATTAACCAGGTAAATCAATAATTCATCATTAACCAGGTAAATCAATAATTCATCATTAACCAGGTAAATCAATAATTCATCATTAACCAGGTAAATCAATAATTCATCATTAACCAGGTAAATCAATAATTCATCATTAACCAGGTAAATCAATCATTCATCGTTAACCAGGTAAATCAATAATTCATCATTAACCAGGTAAATCAATAATTCATCGTTAACCAGGTAAATCAATAATTCATCATTAACCAGGTAAATCAATAATTCATCATTAACCAGGTAAATCAATAATTCATCATTAACCAGGTAAATCAATAATTCATCATTAACCAGGTAAATCAATAATTCATCGTTAACCAGGTAAATCAACATCTCGTAACAACAGTGTGCAGGTTAATACACAGTCAATTAAAAACATTACACAGTTTAAGTAAAGCAGTTTGAGAACAGCAGTGAGGAGCAGAAACCTACAATCACCACAAACCTACAATCACCACAAACCTACAATCACCACAAACCTACAATCACCACCATCTACAATCACCACAAACCTACAATCACCACAAACCTACAATCACCACAAACCTACAATCACCACAAACCTACAATCACCACAAACCTACAATCACCACCATCTACAATCACCACAAACCTACAATCACCACAAACCTACAATCACCACAAACCTACAATCACCACCATCTACAATCACCACAAACCTACAATCACCACAAACCTACAATCACCACCACCACCACCATCTACACACACCACCACCATCTACACACACCACCACCACCATCTACAATCACCATCACCACCACAAACCTACAATCACCATCACCACCACAAACCTACAATCACCACAAACCTACAATCACCACCAACCTACAATCACCACCAACCTACAATCACCACCAACCTACAATCACCACCAACCTACATCACCACCAACCTACAATCACCACCACCACAAACCTACAATCACCACCACCACAAATCTACAATCACCACAACCACAAACCTACAATCACCACAAACCTACTATCACCACCATCTACTATCACCACCATCTACTATCACCACCATCTACTATCACCACCATCTACAATCCCCACCATCTACAATCCCCACCATCTACAATCCCCACCATCTACAATCCCCACCATCTACAATCCCCACCATCTACAATCCCCCACCATCTACAATCCCCACCATCTACAATCCCCACCATCTACAATCCCCACCATCTACAATCCCCACCACCACAAACCTACAATCACCACAAACCTACAATCACCACCATCTACAATCACCACCATCTACAATCACCATCACCACCACCATCTACAATCACCACCACCACAAACCTACAATCACCACAAACCAACAATCACCACAAACCAACAATCACCACCACCACAAACCTACAATCACCACCACCACAAACCTACAATCACCATCACCACCACCACAAACTTACAATCACCACAAACCTACAATCACCTCACCACCACCACAAACCTACAATCACCACAAACCTACAATCACCACCATCTACAATCACCACCATCTACAATCACCATCACCATCTACAATCACCACCACCACAAACCTACAATCACCACCATCTACAATCACCACAAACCTACAATCACCACCATCTACAATCACCACAAACCTACAATCACCACAAACCTACAATCACCACCATCTACAATCACCACAAACCTACAATCACCACAAACCTACAATCACCACAAACCTACAATCACCACAAACCTACAATCACCACCATCTACAATCACCACAAACCTACAATCACCACAAACCTACAATCACCACAAACCTACAATCACCACAAACCTACAATCACCACCACCACCATCTACACACACCACCACCATTTACACACACCACCACCACCATCTACAATCACCATCACCACCACAAACCTACAATCACCATCACCACCACAAACCTACAATCACCATCACCACCACAAACCTACAATCACCACCAACCTACAATCACCACCAACCTACAATCACCACCAACCTACAATCACCACCAACCTACAATCACCACCAACCTACAATCACCACCAACCTACAATCACCACCAACCTACAATCACCACCACCACCATCTACACACACCACCACCATTACACACACCACCACCACCATCTACAATCACCATCACCACCACAAACCTACAATCACCATCACCACCACAAACCTACAATCACCATCACCACCACAAACCTACAATCACCACCAACCTACAATCACCACCAACCTACAATCACCACCAACCTACAATCACCACCAACCTACAATCACCACCAACCTACAATCACCACCACCACAAACCTACAATCACCACCACCACAAATCTACAATCACCACCACCACAAATCTACAATCACCACAAACCTACAATCACCACCATCTACTATCACCACCATCTACTATCACCACCATCTACTATCCCCACCATCTACAATCCCCACCATCTACAATCCCCACCATCTACAATCCCCACCATCTACAATCCCCACCATCTACAATCCCCACCATCTACAATCCCCACCATCTACAATCCCCACCATCTACAATCCCCACCATCTACAATCCCCACCATCTACAATCCCCACCATCTACAATCCCCACCACCACAAACCTACAATCACCACAAACCTACAATCACCACCATCTACAATCACCACCATCTACAATCACCATCACCACCACCATCTACAATCACCACCACCACAAACCTACAATCACCACAAACCAACAATCACCACAAACCAACAATCACCACCACCACAACCTACAATCACCACCACCACAAACCTACAATCACCATCACCACCACCACAAACTTACAATCACCACAAACCTACAATCACCTCACCACCACCACAAATCTACAATCACCAAAAACCTACAATCACCACCACCACCTACAATCACCACCACCACCTACAATCAACAATCACGACCACCACAAACAACAATCACCACCACCACAAACAACAATCACCACCACCACAAACCGACAATCACCACCACCACAAACCGACAATCACCACCACCACAAACCGACAATCACCACCACCACAAACCTACAATCACCAACCACCACAAACCTACAATCACCACCACCACAAACCTACAATCACCACCACCACAAACCTACAATCGCCACCACCACAAACCTACAATCACCACCACCACAAACCTACAATCACCATCACCATCACCACCACCACAAACTTACAATCACCACAAACCTACAATCACCTCACCACCACCACAAACCTACAATCGCCAAAAACCTACAATCACCACCACCAGCATCTACAATCACCACCACCACAAACCTACAATCACCACCATCTACAATCACCACCACCACCACAAACCTACAATCACCACCACCACAAACCTACAATCACCACCACCATCTACAAACACCACCACCACAAACCTACAATCACCACAAAGCTACAATAACTACCACCACAAACCTACAATCACCACCACCACAAACCTACAATCACCACCACCATCTACAATCACCAACACCACAAACCTACAATCACCACCACCACAAACGTACAATCACCACAAACCTACAATCACCATCACCACCACCACAAACTTACAATCACCACAAACCTACAATCACCACCACCATCTACAATCACCACCACCACCATCTACAATCACCACCACCACCATCTACAATCACCACCACCACCACAAACCTACAAACACCACCATCTACAATCACCACCACCATCTATAATCACCACCACCACAAACCTACAATCACCACCACCACAAACCTACAATCACCACCACCACAAACCTACAATCACCACCACCACAAACCTACAATCACCACCACCACAAACCTACAATCACCACCACCACAAACCTACAATCACCACCACCACCACAAACCTACAATCACCACCACCACCACAAACCTACAATCACCACAAACCTATAATAACCACAAACCTACAATCACCATCACCACAAACCTACAATAACCTCACCACAAACCTACAATAACCTCACCACCACCACAAACCTACAATCACCACAAACCTACAATCACCACAAACCTACAATCACCACCACCACCATCTACAATCACCACCACCACCACAAACCTACAATCCCCTCACCACCATCACAAATCTACAATCACCAAAAACCTACAATCACCACCATCTACAATCACCACCACCACCATCTACAATCACCACCACCACAAACCTACAATCACCACCACCACAAACCTACAATCACCACCACCATCTACAATCACCACCACCACAAACCTACAATCACAACCACCACAAACCTACAATCACCCACACCACAAACCTACAATCACCTCACCACCACCACAAACCTACAATCACCTCACCACCACAAACCTACAATCACCCTCACCACCACCACAAACCTACAATTTTTTTTTTTTACCTTTATTTAACCAGGCAAGTCAGTTAAGAACATATTCTTATTTTCAATGATGGCCTGGGAACAATGGGTTAACTGCCTGTTCAGGGGCAGAACGACAGATTTGTACCTTGTCAGCTCGGGGGTTTGAACTCGCAACCTTCCGGTTACTAGTCCAACGCTCTAACCACTAGGCTACGCTGCCGCCCCTACAATCACCACCACAAACCTACAATCACCACCACCATCTACAATCACCACCACCACAAACCTACAATCACCACCACCATCTACAATCACCACCACCATCTACAATCACCACCACCACAAACCTACAATCACCACAAACATACAATCACCACAAACCTACAATCACCACAAACCTACAATCACCACAAAGCTACAATAACCACAAAGCTACAATCACCACCAACCTACGATCACCACCACCAACCTACAATCACCACCACCACCTACAATCACCAGCACCACAAACCTACAATCACCAGCACCACAAACCTACAATCACCAGCACCACAAACCTACAATCACCACCACCACAAACCTACAATCACCACCACCACAAACCTACAATCGCCACCACCACAAACCTACAATCGCCACCACCACAAACCTACAATCGCCACCACCACAAACCTACAATCACCACCACCACAAACCTACAATCACCACCACCACAAACCTACAATCACCACAAACCTACTATCACCTCACCACGACCACAAACCTACAATCACTTCACCACCACCACAAACCTACAATCACCACAAACCTACAATCACCACCACCACAAACCTACAATCACCACCATCACCATCTACAATCACCACCACCACAAACCTACAATCACCACCACCACAAACCTACAATCACCACCACCACAACCTACAATCACCACAAACCTACAATCACCACAAACCTACAATCACCACAAACCTACAATCACCACAAACCTACAATCACCACAAACCTACAATCACCATCACAAACCTACAATCCCCATCACAAACCTAAGATCCCCATCACAAACCTACAATCACCATCACCACAAACCTACAATCACCTCACCACCACCAAAAACCTACAATCACCAAAAACCTACAATCACCACCACCACCATCTACAATCACAACCACCACAAACCTACAATCACCACCATCTACAATCACCACCACCATCTACAATCACCACCACCACAAACCTACAATCACCACCACCATAAACCTACAATCACCACCACCATCTACAATCACCACCACCATCTACAATCACCACCACCACAAACCTACAATCACCACAAACATACAATCACCACCAAACCTACAATCACCACAAACCTACAATCACCACAAACCTACAATCACCACAAACCTACAATCACCACCATTCTACAATCACCACAAACCTACAATCACCACAAACCTACAATCACCACCATCTACAATCACCACAAACCTACAATCACCACAAAACCTACAATCACCACCACCACCACCATCTACACACACCACCACCATCTACACACACCACCACCACCATCTACAATCACCATCACCACCACAAACCTACAATCACCATCACCACCACAAACCTACAATCACCACAAACCTACAATACCACCAACCTACAATCACCCACCAACCTACAATCACCACCACCTACAATCACCACCAACCTACAATCACCACCAACCTACAATCACCACCACCACAAACCTACAATCACCACCACCACAAATCTACAATCACCACAACCACAAACCTACAATCACCACAAACCTACTATCACCACCATCTACTATCACCACCATCTACTATCACCACCATCTACTATCACCACCATCTACAATCCCCACCATCTACAATCCCCACCATCTACAATCCCCACCATCTACAATCCCCACCATCTACAATCCCCACCATCTACAATCCCCACCATCTACAATCCCCACCATCTACAATCCCCACCATCTACAATCCCCACCATCTACAATCCCCACCACCACAAACCTACAATCACCACAAACCTACAATCACCACCATCTACAATCACCACCATCTACAATCACCATCACCACCACCATCTACAATCACCACCACCACAAACCTACAATCACCACAAACCAACAATCACCACAAACCAACATCACCCACCACCACAAACCTACAATCACCACCACCACAAACCTACAATCACCATCACCACCACCACAAACTTACAATCACCACAAACCTACAATCACCTCACCACCACCACAAACCTACAATCACCACAAACCTACAATCACCACCATCTACAATCACCACCATCTACAATCACCATCACCATCTACAATCACCACCACCACAAACCTACAATCACCACCATCTACAATCACCACAAACCTACAATCACCCCACCATCTACAATCACACACCACAACCTACAATCACCACAAACCTACAATCACCACCATCTACAATCACCACAAACCTACAATCACCACAAACCTACAATCACCACAAACCTACAATCACCACAAACCTACAATCACCACCATCTACAATCACCACAAACCTACCATCACCACAAACCTACAATCACCACAAACTACAATCACCACAAACCTACAATCACACACCACCACCATCTACACACACCACCACCATTATACACACACCACCACCACCATCTACAATCACCATCACCACCACAAACCTACAATCACCATCACCACCACAAACCTACAATCACCATCACCACCACAAACCTACAATCACCACCAACCTACAATCACCACCAACCTACAATCACCACCACCTACAATCACCACCAACCTACAATCACCACCAACCTACAATCACCACCAACCTACAATCACCACCAACCACAATCACCCCACCACCACCACCTACATCACCACCAACCTACAATCACCACCCCACCATCTACACACACCCCACCATTTACACACCCCACCACCACCATCTACAATCACCATCATCACCACCACAAACCTACAATCACACCATCACCACCACAAACCTACAATCACCATCACCACCACCACCCTACAATCACCACCACTACAATCACATCACCACCACCTACAATCACCACCAACCTACAATCAATCCCACCAACCTACAATCAACCATCCACCACAAACCTACAATCACCACCACCACAAATCTACAATCACCACCACCACAAATCTACAATCACCACAAACCTACAATCACCACCATCTACTATCACCACCATCTACTATCACCACCATCTACTATCCCCACCATCTACAATCCCCACCATCTACAATCCCCACCATCTACAATCCCACCATCTACAATCCCCCCCATCTACAATCCCCACCATCTACAATCCCCACCATCTACAATCCCACCATCTACAATCCCCACCACCACAAACCTACAATCACCACAAACCTACAATCTCACCACCATCTACAATCACCACCATCTACATCACCATCACCCACCACCATCTACAATCACCACCACCACAAACCTACAATCACCACAAACCAACAATCACCACAAACCAACAATCACCACCACCACAAACCTACAATCACCACCACCACAAACCTACAATCACCATCACCATCCAACCCACAAACTTACAATCACCAAAACCTCCAATTCACCTCACCACCACCACAAATCTACAATCACCAAAACCTACCAATCACCACCACCACCTACAATCACCAACCACCACCCTACAATCAACAATCACGACCACCACAAACAACAATCACCACCACCACAAACAACAATCACCACCACCACAAACCGACAATCACCACCACCACAACCGACAATCACCACCACCACAAACCGACAATCACACCACCACACAAACCTACAATCACCACCACCACAAACCTACAATCACCACCACCACAAACCTCAATACACCACCACCACAAACCTACAATCACACACCAACCACCACAAACCTACAATCATCACCACCACACAAACCTACAATCGCCATCACCATCACACCACCACCACAAACTTACAATCACCACAAACCTACAATCACCTCACCACCACCACAAACCTACAATCGCCAAAAACCTACAATCACCACCACCAGCATCTACAATCACCACCACCACAAACCTACAATCACCACCATCTACAATCACCACCACCACCACAAACCTACAATCACCACCACCACAAACCTACAATCACCACCACCATCTACAAACACCACCACCACAAACCTACAATCACCACAAAGCTACAAACTAACCACCACCACAAACCTACAATCACCACACGACCACCACACAACCTACAATCACCACCACCATCTACAATCACCAACACCACAACTACAATCACCACCACCACAAACGTACAATCACCACAAACCTACAATCACCATCACCACCACCACAAACTTACAATCACCACAACCTACAATCACCACACCATCTACAATCACCACCACCACCACCATCTACAATCACACCACCACCACCATACACAATCACCATCCAACCACACAACCTACAACACCACCATCTACAATCACCACCACCATCTATAATTCACCCCCCACCACCACCACACCTACAAGCACCAACCACCACAAACCTACAATCACCACCACCACAAACCTACAATCACCACCACCACAAACCTACAATCTACAATCACCACCACCACAACCTACAATCACCACCACCACAAACCTACAATCACCACCCACCACCACAAACCTACAATCACCACAAACCTATAATAACCACAAACCTACAATCACCATCACCACAAACCTACAATAACCTCACCACAAACCTACAATAACCTCACCACCACCACAAACCTACAATCACCACAAACCTACAATCACCACAAACCTACAATCACCACCACCACCATCTACAATCACCACCACCACCACAAACCTACAATCCCCTCACCACCATCACAAATCTACAATCACCAAAAACCTACAATCACCACCATCTACAATCACCACCACCACCACCATCTACAATCACCACCACCCACAAACCTACAATCACCACCACCACAAACCTACAATCACCACCACCATCTACAATCACCACCACCACAAAACCTACAATCACAACCACCACAAACCTACAATCACCCACACCACAAACCTACAATCACCTCACCACCACCACAACCTACAATCACCTCACCACCACAAACCTACAATCACCTCACCACCACCACAAACCTACAATTTTTTTTTTTTTACCTTATTTAACCAGGCAAGTCAGTTAAGAACATATTCTTATTTTCAATGACGGCCTGGGAACAATGGGTTAACTGCCTGTTCAGGGCAGAACGACAGATTTGTACCTTGTCAGCTCGGGGGGTTGAACTCGCAACCTTCCGGTTACTAGTCCAACGCTCTAACCACTAGGCTACGCTGCCGCCCCTACAATCACCACCACAAACCTACAATCACCACCACCATCTACAATCACCACCACCACAAACCTACAATCACCACCACCATCTACAATCACCACCACCACAAACCTACAATCACCACCACCACAAACCTACAATCACCACAAACATACAATCACCACAAACCTACAATCACCACAAACCTACAATCACCACAAAGCTACAATAACCACAAAGCTACAATCACCACCAACCTACGATCACCACCACCAACCTACAATCACCACCACCACCTACAATCACCAGCACCACAAACCTACAATCACCAGCACCACAAACCTACATCACCAGCACCACAAACCTACAATCACCACCACCACAAACCTACAATCACCACCACCACAAACCTACAATCGCCACCACCACAAACCTACAATCGCCACCACCACAAACCTACAATCGCCACCACCACAAACCTACAATCACCACCACCACAAACCTACAATCACCACCACCACAAACCTACAATCACCACCACCACAAACCTACAATCACCACAAACCTACTATCACCTCACCACGACCACAAACCTACAATCACTTCACCACCACCACAAACCTACAATCACCACAAACCTACAATCACCACCACCACAAACCTACAATCACCACCATCACCATCTACAATCACCACCACCACAAACCTACAATCACCACCACCACAAACCTACAATCACCACCACCACAAACCTACAATCACACCACAACCTACAATCACCACAAACCTACAATCACCACAAACCTACAATCACCACAAACCTACAATCACCACAAACCTACAATCACCATCACAAACCTACAATCCCCATCACAAACCTAAGATCCCCATCACAAACCTACAATCACCATCACCACAAACCTACAATCACCTCACCACCACCAAAACCTACAATCACCAAAAACCTACAATCACCACCACCACCATCTACAATCACAACCACCACAAACCTACAATCACCACCATCTACAATCACCACCACCATCTACAATCACCACCACCACAAACCTACAATCACCACCACCATAAACCTACAATCACCACCACCATCTACAATCACCACCACCATCTACAATCACCACCACCACAAACCTACAATCACCACAAACCTACAATCACCACAAACCTACAATCACCACAAACCTACAATCACCACAAACCTACAATAACCACAAAGCTACAATCACCACCACCACAAACCTACAATCACCACCACCACAAACCTACAACCACCACCACCATCTACAATCACCACCACCACAAACCTACAATCACCACCACCACCTATAATCACCACCACCTACAATCACCCACCACCACAAACCTACAATCACCACCACCACAAAACCTACAATCACCACAAACCTACAATCACCATCACCACAAACCTACTATCACCTCACCACCACGCACAAACCTACAATCACTTTCACCACTGCCACAAACCTACAATCACCACAAACCTACAATCACCACCACCACAAACCTACAATCACCACAAACCTACAATCACCACCACCACAAACCTACAATCACCACAAACCTACAAGCAGCACCACCACAAACCTACAATCACCACCACCACAAACTTACAATCACCACAAACCTACAATCACAACCACCAGCATCTACAATCACCACCACCATAAACCTACAATCACCACCATCTACAATCACCACCACCACAAACCTACAATCACCACAACCAAAAACCTACAATCACCACCACCACAAACCTACAATCACCACAAACCTACAATCACCACAAACCTACAAGCACCCACAAACCTACAATCACCACCACCACAAACCTACAATCACCACAAACCTACAATCAACCACAAACCTACAATCACCACCACCCACCACAAACCTACAATCACCACCATCACAAACCTACAATCACCACCACCACAAACCTACAATCACCACCACCACAAACCTACAATCACCACCACCACAAACCTACAATCACCACCACCACAAACCTACAATCACCACCACCACAAACCTACAATCACCACCACCACAAACCTACAATCACCACCACCACAAACCTACAATCACCACCACCACAAACCTACAATCACCACAAACCTACAATCACCACAAACCTACAATCACCATCACCACAAACCTACAATCACCACCACCACAAACCTACAATCACCTCACCACCACCACAAATCTACAATCACCAAAAACCGACAATCACCACCACCACAAAACCGACAATCACCACCACCACAAACCGACAATCACCACCGCCACAAACCGACAATCACCACCACCACAAACCGACAATCACCACCACCACAAACCTACAATCACCTCCACCACAAACCTACAATCACCACCACCACAAACCTACAATCACCACCACCACAAACCTACAATCACCATCACCACCACCACTAACTTACAATCACCACAAACCTACAATCACCACCACCAGCATCTACAATCACCACCACCATAAACCTACAATCACCACCATCTACAATCACCACCACCACAAACCTACAATCACCACCACCATCTACAAACACCACCACCACAAACCTACAATCACCACAAACCTACAATCACCACAAACCTACAATCACCAAAAACCTACAATCGCCACCACCACCACCACAAACCTACAATCACCACCATCTACAATCACCACCACCATCTACAATCACCACCACCCACAAACCTACAATCACCACCAAAACCAAACCACAAACCTACAATCACCACAAACCTACAATCACCACCACCATCACAAACCTACAATCCACCACCACCATCACAAACCTACAATCACCACCACCACAAACCTACAATCACCACCACCACAAACCTACAATCACCACCACCACAACCTACAATCACCACCACCACAAACCTACAATCACCACCCACCACAAACCTACAATCACCATCACCACCACCACAAACTTACAATCACCACAAACCTACAATCACCACCACCAGCATCTACAATCACCACCACCATAAACCTACAATCACCACCATCTACAATCACCACCACCACAAACCTACAATCACCACCATCTACAATCACCACCACCACAAACCTACAATCACCCACCACCATCTACAAACACCACCACCACAAACCTACAATCACCACAAACCTACAATCACCAAAAACCTACAATCACCACCACCACCACCACCACAAACCTACAATCACCACCATCTACAATCACTACCACCATCTACAATCACCACCACCACAAACCTACAATCACCACAACCAAAAACCTACAATCACCACCACCACAAACCTACAATCACCACCACCACAACCTACAATCACCACACCCTACAAGCACCACCACCACAAACCTACAATCACCACCACCACAAACCTACAATCACCACAAACCTACAATCACCACAAACCTACAATCACCACCACCACCACAAACCTACATCACCACCATCACAAACCTACAATCACCACCACCACAACCTACAATCACCACCACCACAAACCTACAATCACCACCACCACCACAAACCTACAATCACCACCACCACAAACCTACAATCACCACCACCACAAACCTACAATCACCACCACCACAAACCTACAATCACCAAACCACAAACCTACAATCACCACAAACCTACCACCACCACAACAACCTACAATCACCACAAACCTACAATCACACCACCACCACCACAACCTACAATCACCACCACCACAAACCGACAATCACCACCCAACCACCACAACCGACAATCACCACCACCACACAACCTACAATCACCCACCACCACCACAACCGACAATCACCACCACCACAACCGACAATCACCACCACCACAAACCGACAATCACCACCACCACAAACCGACAATCACACCACCCCACAAACCTACAATCACCACCCACCACAAACCTACAATCACCACACCACCACCACAACCTACAATCACCATCACCACCACCACAAACTTACAATCACCACAAACCTACAAGACCACCGCCAGCATCTACAATCACCACCACCATAACCTACATCACCACCATCTACAATCACCACCACCACAACCTACAATCACCACCACCATCTACACCCACCACCACCACCCCAACCCTACAATCACCACAAACCTACAAGCACCACAAACCTACAATCACCACAACCACACAAACCTACAATCCACACCACACAACCTACAATCACCACAAACCTACAATCACCACCACCACCACAACCTACAATCACCACCACCACCACAAACCTACAATCACCACCACCACCACAAACCTACAATCACACCACCACCACAACCTACAATCACCACCCACACCTACAATCACCACCACCACCCCAAACCTACAATCACCACCACCAAAACCTACAATCACAAACACACAACCTACAATCACCACAAACCTACAATCACCACCACAAACCGACATCACCACCACCACAAACCTACAATCACCACAAACCTACAATCACCACCCCAAACCTACAATCACCACCACCACCACAACCTACAATCCCCTCACCACTCACCATCCACACAAATCTACAATCACCAAAAACCTACAATCACCACCACATCTACAATCACCACCACCACCATCTACAATCACCACCCACCACAAACCTACATCACCACACCACCACCACAAACCTACAATCACCACCACCATCTACAATCACCACCACCACAAACCTACAATCACAACCACCACAAACCTACAATCACCCACACCACAAACCTACAATCACCTCACACCACCACAAACCTACAATCACCTCACCACCACAAACCTACAATCACCTCACCACCACCACAAACCTACAAATTTTTTTTTTTTTACCTTTATTTAACCAGGCAAGTCAGTTAAGAAACATATTCTTATTTTCAATGACGGCCTGGGAACAATGGGTTAACTGCCTGTTCAGGGGCAGAACGACAGATTTGTACCTTGTCAGCTCGGGGGTTTGAACTCGCAACCTTCCGGTTACTAGTCCAACGCTCTAACCACTAGGCTACGCTGCCGCCCCTACAATCACCACCACAAACCTACAATCACCACCACCATCTACAATCACCACCCACCACAAACCTACAATCACCACCACCATCTACAATCACCACCACCATCTACAATCACCACCACCACAAACCTACAATCACCACAAACATACAATCACCACAAACCTACAATCACCACAAACCTACAATCACCACAAAGCTACAATAACCACAAAGCTTACAATCACCACCAACCTACGATCACCACCACCAACCTACAATCACCACCACCACCACCCTACAATCACCAGCACCACAAACCTACAATCACCAGCACCACAAACCTACAATCACCACCACCACAAACCTACCAATCACCACCACCACAAACCTACAATCGCCCACCACCACAAACCTACGAATCGCCACCACCACAAACCTACAATCGCCACACCCAAAACCTACAATCGCCACCACCACAAACCTACAATCGCCACCACCACAAACCTACAATCGCCACCACCACAAACCTACAATCACCACCACCACAAACCTACAATCACCACCACCACAAACCTACAATCACCACAAACCTACTATCACCTCACCACGACCACAAACCTACAATCACTTCACCACCACCACAAACCTACAATCACCACCACACCTACAATCACCACCACCACAAACCTACAATCACCACCATCACCATCTACAATCACCACCACCACAAACCTACAATCACCACCACCACAAACCTACAATCACCACCACCACAAACCTACAATCACCACAAACCTACAATCACCACAAACCTACAATCACCACAACCTACAATCACCACAAACCTACAATCACCACAACCTACAATCACCACAAACCTACAATCACCACAAACCTACAATCACCATCACAAACCTACAATCCCCATCACAAACCTAAGATCCCCATCACAAACCTACAATCACCATCACCACAAACCTACAATCACCTCACCACCACCAAAAACCTACAATCACCAAAAACCTACAATCACCACCACCACCATCTACAATCACAACCACCACAAACCTACAATCACCACCATCTACAATCACCACCACCATCTACAATCACCACCACCACAAACCTACAATCACCACCACCATAAACCTACAATCACCACCACCATCTACAATCACCACCACCATCTACAATCACCACCACCACAAACCTACAATCACCACAAACCTACAATCACCACAAACCTACAATCACCACAAACCTACAATAACCACAAAGCTACAATCACCACCACCACAA
>NC_034180.2:56045351-56062521 GCF_002021735.2 Oncorhynchus kisutch
TGAGAGCCTCTGGTTTTTATGAGCTCAAGGAAAAGTATTATCAAAGAGGAACGGGGGAACGAACGGAGGGAGGAGTGAAATGGAGGGAACAGGGAGACGAGAGGGAGACATTAAAGAAATGGAATGTTCTGTCCGCCAGCCTCCAACACATTTAATAATGAGACAGCTAATAAAACGCACACATATCACTGTGTGTGTGTGTGTGTGTGTGTGTGGAGGGGACCGATGCGTTTTCATACGCTTTTCCTTCTTCCATTCATTTCTAACATTTAAAACATCTTGCTTATGTCCCACTTTCAACCATAATAAACCAAAATGGTGCAGTTCATTAGAAAATGTGAAACATTGAGTGTTGAAAAAGCCATCAATAAATCACCATACAAATATCCATTTTGAGCTGAAGAAAAACTCCTCACCTCTGAATCAAATATTCCAGCCGTGCTTTTATGAATTCTGTCAATGAATAACACCGCCTGTATATATTTATACATATCGTCTCATCTCCTAGGTCCCAGCTCCACCTCCCGCTCTTCACAGCTTCGACAAGTGTTGGCTGGTGGGCTCTTAAATCAATCATTTAAATATATGGATAAATCAGTGAGCTGTCGTGGTTTAAGCACACATGCCGCAGCTTAATTCACCCGAGCAGGCCAGCGCAGCGGCTAATTTCAGCCAACATGTGCACCACTGTTGTCTAAACAAGCGCTGCAAGGCAGGCCGCATAGGAGGGTCCTGGCTGGAGGTCATGGAAAGCAGTTAGAATGTGTGTGTGTGTGTGAGAGAGAGAGAGAGTGAGGAGACACCCGAGACGAGAGAGAGGAGAGAGAGATGGAGAGAGGAGAGAGAGAGGAGAGGAGAGAGAGAGAGGAGAGAGAGAGAGGAGAGAGACGAGAGGAGAGAGAGAGGAGAGAGAGAGCGAGAGGAGAGAGAGGAGAGAGAGAGGAGAGGGAGAGTAGAGAGAGAGAGAGAGAGAGAGCACACAGGAGTGCATTCGCACACATCCACAAAGGCGACACAACGCGAGTAAGTACACTGGGACACACACACACACACACACAGGCCATGACGAAGGAAGGCAGCAAGGGCCCTAGCTTGAGGTCATGGAAATCAGTTATAATGGCGCCTTTCACCAGGGAAACTGAGAGGAGCAAGGGGGAACAGACAGGGTCTGCTTTACACACACACACACACACACACACACAGGTCTTTATGGTCCGTAGAAGGAAGAAAAATGTAGGCACGCTTTTCTCTCACACAGACTGGGTGGGCTCAGCTGGTCAGCTGGACTTTGCTGGCCAGAGCACCAGGGAGTTCTGTTAAAGCACTAAACACACACACACACACACACACACTTTCCGCTGCATTCAAAGTCGTTGCAGCCACTGCAGATAATACAACTAAAAATATATACATACACACATATTCAGTACCAGTCAAAAGTTTGGACACCCCTAATCATTCAAGGGGTTTTCTTTATTTGTACTATTTTCTACATTGTAGAATAATAGTGAACACAGCACAATTATGAAATAGCACGCATGGAATCATGTAGTAACCAAACCAAAAATGTTTAACCAAATCAAAATAATATTTTATATTTGAGAATCTTCAATGTAGCCACCCTTTGCCTTGACGACAGCTTTGCACACTCTTGGCATTCTCTCAACCAGCTTCACCCGGAATGCATTTCAATTAACAGGTGTGCCTTGTTAAGAGTTAATTTGTGGAATTTCTTTCCTTAATGTGTTTAAGACAATCAGTTCTGTTGTGACAAGGTAGGGCTGGTATACAGAAGATAGCCCTGTTTGGTAAAAGACCAAATCCATATTATGGCAAGAACAGCTCAAATAAGTAAAGAGAAACAACAGTCCATCATTACTTTATGACATGAAGGTCAGTCAATCTGGAACATTTCAAGAACTTTAAACGTTTCTTCAAGTGCAGTCGCAAAAACCATCAAGCGCTATGATGAAACTGGCTATCATGAGGACCACCACAGGAAAGGAAGAGTTACCTCTGCTGCAGAGGATATGTTCATTAGAGTTACCAGCCTCAGAAATTGCAGCCCAAATAAATGCTTCGCAGAGTTCAAGTAACAGACACATCTCAACATCAACTGTTCAGAGGAGACTGTTTGAATCAGGCCTTCATGGTCGAATTGCTGCAAAGAAACCACTTCTAAAGGACACCAATAATAAGAAGAGACTTGCTTGGGCCAAGAAACACAAGCAATGGACATGAGACCGGTGGAAATTTGACCTTTGAGATTTTTTGGTTCCAACTGCCGTGTCTTTGTGAGATGCAGAGTAGGTGAACGGATGATCTCCTCATGTGTGGTTCCCACTGTGTAGCATGGAGGAGGTGGTGCGATGGTGTGGGAATGCTTTGCTGGTGACACTGTCAGTGATTTATTTAGAATTCAAGGCACACAACCAGCACGGGTACCACAGCATTCTGCAGCGATACGCCATCCTATCTGGTTTGGCTTAGTGGGACTATCATTTGTGTTTCAACAGGACAATGACCCCACACACCTCCAGGCTGTGTAAGGGTTATCTGACCAAGAAGGAGAGGGATGGAGTGCTGCATCAGATGACCTGGCCTCCACAATCACCCGACCTCAACCCAATTGAGATGGACCGCAGAGTGAAGGAAAATCAGCCAACAAGTGCTCAGCATACTTGGAAACTCCTTCAAGACTGTTGGAAAGCATTCCAGGTGACTACCTCATGATGCTGGTTGAGAGAATGCCAAGAGTGTGCAAAGTTGTCATCAAGGCAAAGGGTGGCTACTTTGAAGAATCTCAAATATGTCTTCACTATTACTCTTCAATGTACAAAACAATAAAAAATTAAGAAAAATCCTGGAATGAGTAGGTGTGTCCAAACTTTTGACTGGTGCTGTATGTGTTGCACCAGTCAAAAATGTTTAATGCAACATGCAAGTTTCGTAGATTTACAGTTCATATAAGGAAATCTGTCAACTGAAATACATTCATTCATCAATGGATTTCACATGACTGGGCAGGGGTGCAGCCATGAGTGGGCCTTGGCTCCCCACCCACTGGGGAGCCAAGTCCAGCCAATCAGAATTAGTTTGACATTACAAAAGGGGTTTATTACAGACCAAAATACTCCTCAGCACCCCCACCCCCAACCAGACGATCCCTCAGGTGAAGAAGCCGGATGGGGAGGTCCTGGGCTGGGGTGGTTACACGCGGATGTGAGGCCGGTGGGACATACTGCCAAATTCTCAAAAATTACATTGGAGGCAGCTTATGGTAGAGAAATAAACATTAAATTATCTGGCAACAGCTCTGGTGGACATTCCTGCAATCAGCATGCCCTCAATCTCACACAAATAATCAATGAACCTACCAGGTACCTCCCCAAAACCTTAAACACGGGCACCCTCATAGATATCATCCTAACCAACTTCCCCTCTAAATACACCTCTGCTGTCTTCAACCAAGATCTCAGCGATCACTGCCTCATTGCCTGCATCCGTAATGGGTCAGCGGTCAAACGACCTCCACTCATCACTGTAAAACGCTCCCTGAAACACTTCTGCGAGCAGGCCTTTCTAATCGACCTGGCCGGGGTATCCTGGAAGGATATTGATCTCATCCCGTCAGTAGAGGATGCCTGGATATTTTTTTTAAATGCCTTCCTAACCATCTTAAATAAACATGCCCCATTTAAGAAATTTAGAACCAGGAACAGATATAGCCCTTGGTTCTCCCCAGACCTGACTGCCCTTAACCAACACAAAAAAATCCTATGGCGTTCTGCATTAGCATCGAACAGCCCCCGTGATATGCAGCTGTTCAGGGAAGCTAGAAATCATTATACACAGGCAGTTAGAAAAGCCAAGGCTAGCTTTTTCAAGCAGAAATTTGCTTCCTGCAACACTAACTCAAAAAAGTTCTGGGACACTGTAAAGTCCATGGAGAATAAGAACACCTCCTCCCAGCTGCCCACTGCACTGAAGATAGGAAACACTGTCACCACTGATAAATCCACCATAATTGAGAATTTCAATAAGCATTTTTCTACGGCTGGCCATGCTTTCCACCTGGCTACTCCTACCCCGGACAACAGCACTGCACCCCCAACAGCAACTCGCCCAAGCCTTCCCCATTTCTCCTTCTCCCAAATCCATTCAGCTGATGTTCTGAAAGAGCTGCAAAATCTGGACCCCTACAAATCAGCCGGGCTAGACAATCTGGACCCTTTCTTTCTAAAATAATCTGCCGAAATTGTTGCCACCCCTATTACTAGCCTGTTCAACCTCTCTTTCGTGTCGTCTGAGATTCCCAAAGATTGGAAAGCAGCTGCGGTCATCCCCCTCTTCAAAGGGGGGGACACTCTTGACCCAAACTGCTACAGACCTATATCTATCCTACCGTGCCTTTCTAAGGTCTTCGAAAGCCAAGTCAACAAACAGATTACCGACCATTTCGAATCTCACCATACCTTCTCTGCTATGCAATCCGGTTTCAGAGCTGGTCATGGGTGCACCTCAGCCACGCTCAAGGTCCTAAACGATATCTTAACCGCCATCGATAAGAAACATTACTGTGCAGCCGTATTCATTGATCTGGCCAAGGCTTTCGACTCTGTCAATCACCATATCCTCATCGGCAGACTCGACAGCCTTGGTTTCTCAAATGATTGCCTCGCCTGGTTCACCAACTACTTCTCTGATAGAGTTCAGTGTGTCAAATCGGAGGGTCTGCTGTCCGGACCTCTGGCAGTCTCTATGGGGGTGCCACAGGGTTCAATTCTTGGACCGACTCTCTTCTCTGTATACATCAATGAGGTCGCTCTTGCTGCTGGTGAGTCCCTGATCCACCTCTACGCAGACGACACCATTCTGTATACTTCCGGCCCTTCTTTGGACACTGTGTTAACAACCCTCCAGGCAAGCTTCAATGCCATACAACTCTCCTTCCGTGGCCTCCAATTGCTCTTAAATACAAGTAAAACTAAATGCATGCTCTTCAACCGATCGCTACCTGCACCTACCCGCCTGTCCAACATCACTACTCTGGACGGCTCTGACTTAGAATACGTGGACAACTACAAATACTTAGGTGTCTGGTTAGACTGTAAACTCTCCTTCCAGACCCATATCAAACATCTCCAATCCAAAGTTAAATCTAGAATTGGCTTCCTATTTCGCAACAAAGCATCCTTCACTCATGCTGCCAAACATACCCTTGTAAAACTGACCATCCTACCAATCCTCGACTTTGGCGATGTCATTTACAAAATAGCCTCCAATACCCTACTCAACAAATTGGATGCAGTCTATCACAGTGCAATCCGTTTTATCACCAAAGCCCCATATACTACCCACCATTGCGACCTGTACGCTCTCGTTGGCTGGCCCTCGCTTCATACTCGTCGCCAAACCCACTGGCTCCATGTCATCTACAAGACCCTGCTAGGTAAAGTCCCCCCTTATCTCAGCTCGCTGGTCACCATAGCATCTCCCACCTGTAGCACACGCTCCAGCAGGTATATCTCTCTAGTCACCCCCAAAACCAATTCTTTCTTTGGCCGCCTCTCCTTCCAGTTCTCTGCTGCCAATGACTGGAACGAACTACAAAAATCTCTGAAACTGGAAACACTTATCTCCCTCACTAGCTTTAAGCACCAACTGTCAGAGCAGCTCACAGATTACTGCACCTGTACATAGCCCACCTATAATTTAGCCCAAACAACTACCTCTTTCCCAACTGTATTTAATTTTTATTTATTTATTTATTTTGCTGCTTTGCACCCCTTTATTTTTTATTTCTACTTTGCACATTCTTCCATTGCAAAACTACCATTCCAGTATTTTACTTGCTATATTGTACTTACTTTGCCATCATGGCCTTTTTTGCCTTTACCTCCCTTCTCACCTCATTTGCTCACATTGTATATAGACTTGTTTATACTGCATTATTGACTGTATGTTTGTTTTTACTCCATGTGTAACTCTGTGTCGTTTTATCTGTCGAACTGCTTTGCTTTATCTTGGCCAGGTCGCAATTGTAAATGAGAACTTGTTCTCAACTTGCCTACCTGGTTAAATAAAGGTAAAATAAAATAAAATAAATGAATGCCAATTGCACACTCCCTCAAAAACTTGAGACATCTGTGGTATTGTGTTGTATGACAAAATAGCACATTTTAGAGTGACATTTTATTGTCTCCAGCACAAGGTGCACCTGTGTAATGGTCATGTTGTTTAATCAGCTTCTTGATATGCCACACCTGTCAGGTGGATGGATTGTCTTGGCAAAGGAGAAATGGTCACTAACAGGGATGTAAACAAATTTGTGCCCAACATTTGAGAGAAATAAAGCTTTTTGTACATATGGAACATTTCTGGGATTTTTTATTTCAGTTCACCAAATATGGGACCAACACTTTAAATGTTGTGTTTATATTTTTGTTTAAAAAATTGTTTATCCAATTTCTTGCTATTTTACACATTTTGCCATGAGGCTGAGAGAACATGTTCCCTTGTTTGTGTCACCTCATGCTCTTCTACACATTTTGCCATGAGGCTGAGAGAACATGTTCCCTTGTTTGTGTCACCTCATGCTCTTCTACACATTTTGCCATGAGGCTGAGACAACATGTTCCCTTGTTTATGTCACCTCATGCTCTTCTACACATTTTGACATGAGGCTGAGAGAACATGTTCCCTTGTTTATGTCACCTCATGCTCTTCTACACATTTTGCCATGAGGCTGAGAGAACATGTTCCCTTGTTTATGTCACCTCATGCTCTTCTACACATTTTGCCATGAGGCTGAGAGAACATGTTCCCTTGTTTATGTCACCTCATGCTCTTCTACACATTTTGACATGAGGCTGAGAGAACATGTTCCCTTGTTTATGTCACCTCATGCTCTTCTACACATTTTGCCATGAGGCTGAGAGAACATGTTCCCTTGTTTATGTCACCTCATGCTCTTCTACACATTTTGCCATGAGGCTGAGAGAACATGTTCCCTTGTTTATGTCACCTCATGCTCTTCTACACATTTTGACATGAGGCTGAGAGAACATGTTCCCTTGTTTATGTCACCTCATGCTCTTCTACACATTTTGACATGAGGCTGAGAGAACATGTTCCCTTGTTTATGTCACCTCATGCTCTTCTACACATTTTGACATGAGGCTGAGAGAACATGTTCCCTTGTTTATGTCAGCTCATGCTCTTCTACACATTTTGACATGAGGCTGAGAGAACATGTTCCCTTGTTTATGTCACCTCATGCTCTTCTACACATTTTGACATGAGGCTGAGATTTTTTTCAAGGAACTGTACTTTTATTCTACATTTCATGATGTGTTCTTATGCTAAAATAAATGGGTAGAATGTTCTTTTAAAAAGTCACCAGAACTGAGATTTTCACAATCGTTCTACAAAAATGTTTCCCTGGGGCCTTGCCACCAGACTCCCCAGGCCCACCCAACTGTAAAAAGCCCACCCAACAACATCATCCCCATATTGTTATTTATTTTTGCATCCCAGTATCTCTACTTGCACATTCAGCTTCTGCACATCTACCACTCTAGTCTCTATCACTCCAGTGTTTAATTGCTAAATTGTAATTATTGTCACTATGGCCTATTGATTGCCTTACCTCCCTTATCTTACCTCATTTGCACACAACGTATACAGACTTTTCTACTGTATTATTGACTGTATGTTTGTTTACTCCATGTGTAACTCTGTGTTGTTGTTTGTGTCGCACTGCTTTGCTTTATCTTGACCAGGTCGCAGACGTAAATGAGAACTTGTTCTCAACTGTCCTACCTGGTTAAATAAAGGTGAAATAAATCACTAAGATTTCCAGAGGAAACACTGCAAACACACTAATATGATAATAATCCACACAAAACAACATTGCACATGATGTCACAAAAACGGACCAAATCTATCACATACACACTACAGGATGCAAAGGGAGGAAAAAGGAAACAACGAATGGTCAGAATAGAGAAGGGGAGTAAGGCGGAAAGGAGAGGAAAAAGAGGGGATGGAGGAGAGAGAGGAGTCGTTGAAGATCGAGGTGGTCCCTGCCCCTGAGCCTGCTGTATCCTGGGTACAGCACTTACGCGTGTGTGTGTGTGTGTGTGTGTGTAGTGTACATACGCATGTTTGTCTCTGTGTGTGTGTTCTCTGACAGGAGGGAAGTGGAGAACCTGAGACCATGTAAATGTGATCACCAGGACTCAGGGCCTGATTGGGATGCCGGCCACGTATGATTAAATATAATTGCAAAAAAACTTTTCCAAATGCTTCGGCGGTCTAACGGAAAAAAAATGGGAAGGAAGGATTTACAGCCAATTCCCCGGTCTTTCTGATGGAGAGAGGCAGAGACAACATGTGTGTGTCTGTCGGTTTGTCAGTGTGTCTGTGTAAGAGTGTGTCTGTGTAAGAGTGTGTCTGTGTAAGAGTGTGTCTGTGTAAGAGTGTGTCTGTGTAAGAGTGTGTCTGTGTAAGAGAGGGTTTGTGAGTGAGTGAGTGAGTGAGTGAGTGAGTGAGTGAGTGAGTGAGTGAGTGAGTGAGTGAGTGAGTGAGTGAGTGAGTGAGTGAGTGAGTGAGTGAGTGAGTGAGAGAGAGAGAGAGAGAGAGAGAGAGAGAGAGAGAGAGAGAAGGAAATTCAGTGTTATTATTTCTTTTAAATGGAGCTGGTTGATACATGCACACACAGAGCAGAGCGGGAGTCACCAGGCAGATGAAGTAGCCTAACGCTGAGCCAGGCAGGCAGGGTTCAGAGGGCAGGGTTCAGAGGGCAGTTAGAGAGCCCGTCATACACACATGATTGATGTCGCAGTCTGAAGGCTTAAGTCAACACGCTGTGAGCACGTCCAGGCAGTGCTCACCATAACCCAGGGCCTCCTCTCTCTCACACACACACACACACACACACACACACACACACACACACACACACACACACACACACACACGTCAGGTGCAACCAACCCTAAATAGTCCCATTATCTTATCAAAGCTGAGACTCAACTGTCAAAGATAAGCTAAGCAAACCTTACTGGAATTAAAGGCTAATTGCTGAATTCATGCGTGTGCGTGCTAGCAATGGTGAGTGGAAGGAGTGTTTCTTATGTGAGTCTGCCTGCCTTTGTGTGTGTGTGTCTGCATCTTTGGAGTGTGTATCCCTGTGTGTGCGTTTGCGTATATATGCCTAAGTGTGTGTGTGTGTGTGTGTTCCTCCGTCCATTAGTGAGGATTTGGGTTGTTCTGGGTCAGTAGCTGGGGGAGCAGAATTGTTTCCTCATTGATCTGTGTGTTGTTCCACTTCAACACCTCCTCTCCCCACACCAAACTACCCCCCCACATCACCCACCCACAGTGAAAATACACACAACTACAGACACTTTCAAATGCTGTAAGCTCGTCTATCTCAGGGGATGGAGGGGAATATCTTAACAGGAGAGTTGTTCCTACTTGCCATCTGTTTTCAGACCGACACAGTGTAGAAACATAAAAAGGGACACAGATTCGACACATGTACATTACCGTCAACAAATAGACCTCAAATAGATCTCCTGCAGATCAATGACTCCCGAGACCCTGTACCAGACCAACGGGGTCGTGTTTAAACAACGCTAACTTCAATTCCATACATTTAGTTCTGTCGTGCAACATGTAATATACTAAATGTATGTATACAAAAGAGTGGACTGTCACATATGTCATAGGAAGGGGAGATAGAGGGGGACAAAAGACAGGGAGAGAGTAGATCCTTGCGGTGCAGGACATTTTCATCAGGTTGTTTGTCTTCCCTCTAAATGAATGGCAGATGCTCTGAGGTAGACTCGGCACAGCAGCGAGGCCACTCCACGGCTGGAGCACACACACACACACACACACACACACACACACACACACACACACACACACACAGATCTTTCTCCCTGATACAATATTGCCGCAATCTCCATTTAATTAAGAGCAGGCTTGGCCACTCAGCAGGCAGTGAGTGGAGAGGAGATAAGCATTGCAGCGTCGTCGCAGGGCTGTGGAGGCGGAAAGGGAAGGACAGAGCTGGCCTGGCGTCCTGGAGGTCTTGGCTGCGGTGCGGATACCAATAAAGCTCCTGGATATCAGGCCCTGTCAGAGAGTGTGTCTCCCTGCCACTCCCACGGGGCCTGAAGCAGTGGCAGTCAGGACCGCAACACAAAACGGGCTCACTACACTTAACCACCGGATCAGACAGGCCATCTGATTCCACAGGGGCCCCCACCACACTGCGTACAACACAGACTGAACAACACACACTCTCACAACAATGGGCCAGGGTACAGGGTAGGCTAGGCTAAAAAAGGGACAAGGCGCCTTCCTCATCCTCATCATTGTCCAACAAGTCATCCATCCCTCCCCCGTCTTCCCCTCCCCAGACGGTGTGCCTCCCAGCTGCGGAGGAACACTGCTCTGATTTGGGTTAAGTGACTATTGCCCTACTGTGGTTAGCTTAGGGTAGAGGAGGACCGAGTACAAAGGACGCTCCCTAACCACTCCCTCCACTCCCACCGCCTGCCTGGAAACTAGACACAACCAAGACCCTCACACACACGGACGGCAGACGCAGGTGCACACCACACACACGCAGGCGGAGACGAACCCCGCACACAAGGACGGGCACCCTTGGCGTGTATGTGTGTGTGTACAGTCATACTATTTATCTGTGGCGCAAACATGTGTACGACACAAACACCGACACAAAACACACAGACGCCAACTACAAAAGCGCCATTAAGTCTTAGTCTGGGTCAGGGCTTCACAGCAGCATCAACCAGTGTCACAGGAGGACAGAGAGAGAAAGGAAGGGAGGGGAAAATAGACGAAAGGGCAAACACGTATTTACGAGGCCGAGTTAAACGGTCTCTCACTCTGTAATTCTTCCTGTTTTATGGCAGGCTGGGGTGAACAAAGTGCACGTTCTGTTATTCTACCATGCTTCTCCCCTTACATCAACCCAGCAGATTTAGAGCTGGGGGTTTCAGCTTGATCTACTGGGAAGGCCCAGGTCTATATACAACACAGGCAGCTTTTCAAAAGTCAAACCCGGATTTCGCCGATTAGGTAGGATTACAGGCATAGAACTAGAATGAATAGAAATCGCAGAGTCATCCTATTTCTATGCTTTTAATCCCGTTCCGATAACTGAAATCCGGACAGATCACTTTTGAAAAAATGTGGTTTTGGAAGCTCTTCCGCTCTGGACAGGCCATCTACAGGAACAGGCCTTGACACTAGAAAAGGCTTCCCCTCATCAAATCGGGTACACAAAAGCATGTGGACACATAACACTCATTCCAAAATCATGGGCATTAATATGGAGCTGGTCCCCTCCTTTGCTGCTATAACACCATATTTCCCCAATACGGCATATTCATTGCCTTACCTCCCTAATCTTACTCCATTTGCACACACTGTATATAGACTTTTTTCTATTGTGTTATTGACTGTACGTTTGTTTATTCCATGTGTAACTCTGTGTTGTTGTTTGTGTCTCACTGCTTTGCCTTATCTTGGCCAGGTCGCAGATGTAAATGAGAACTTGTTCTCAACTAGCCTAACTGGTTACATAAAGGTGAAATCAATAAATAAAAAATAAAAAAAACAGCCTCCACTCTTCTGGGAAGGCTTTCCTCTAGATGTTGGAACATTGCTGCAGGGACTTGCTTCCATTCAGCCACTTGAGCATTAGTGAGGTCGGGCACAGATGTTGGGCGATTAGGCCTGGCTCGCAGTCGGCGTTCCAATTCCTCCCAAAAGTGTTCGATGGGGGTTTAGGTCAGGGCTCTGTGCATGCCAGTCAAGTTCTTCCAAACAAACCATTTCTGTACAGACATTCCTTTGTGAATGGGGGCATGGTCTTGCTGAAACAGGACTGAAACAGGTCTCAAACTGTTGCCACAAAGTTGGAAGCAGAATTGTCTAGAACGCCATTGAATGCAGTAGCGTTAAGATTTCCCTTCACTGGAACTAAGGGGCCAAGCTCCAGAGTCCAATTGCGGCGAGCTTTACACCACTCCAGCCAATGTTTGGCATTGCGCATGGTGATCTTGGGCTTGTGTGCTGCTGCTTAGCCATGGAAACCCAGTTCATGAAGCTCCCGACAAACAGTTATTGTACTGACGTTGCTTCCAGAGGCAGTTTGGAACTCGGTAGTGAGTGTTGCAACTGAGGGCAGACAATGTTTACGCGCTACCTGCTTCATTCAGCACATGGGGGTCCCGTTCTGTGAGCTTGTGTGGCCAACATTTGTAGTTTTAAGTAAAATAGAAGTTATAGACAGAGAAGACCTATTGGTTACAATCTTTCTCAATGCTCAGTTCAACAGGAATGCAGCCTGTGTCTGTCTGAAGGCTCAATCTGTCCAAACGTGATTCAATTTGTCCTGGATGTTTTACATCATGACACAGCCTGTGTGTTTTGGCTCCCGGCAGGCCTATGGATTCATACTGAACTAATTCCCCCTTCGTTTCATGGGCTAGAGCCTCGTCTTACCGTTACTGCTTGGAGCCATGTGTACTTGAAAAACGGGACTGCAGCCGAATGCCGAACGCTTATCGCTAACTCGGAACATACTGAATCCATAATGATGAGGGCCATCGGACACGTCGACATTGAACCGATAGGAACTCTACAGTATTACAATAGTATTGCTGTGTTGTGATTTGAAGGCAGCGGAGCACCTTTCAAGAGGCAATCAGTTCAAGGAAGAAGCCAACCAAAATACACAACGTAGGAGGAAGGCAACCCTGACACACCTGACCAACTCAGCAAACTGATCAGTTCAGTGATTGCATAAATTCAACACACCTGGTCCTCCAGGTTGGTTAAATCAAAAAACATGAAGTGCAAGTGGCCCTCCAGGACGAGGGTTGACCACTATGCTACCAGCCCAGCACTAGCCTTCCCTAAACAGCAGTGTGTGTTCTCTCAAAACAAGGGCAGCAGAGAGCGAAAACAGCAGCTGTGGGGGGTGGAAGGCTGTAGAGGTGGAGGGATTCCCAGACCACCAGGGCTATTCTCGAGCTTCTCAATATTTATTTAAACTTTCACGGCTTGGCTCACGTTCTCCAGAGTCATCTTTCACCCAGTGTTTCCTCCTGCTTCACACCCAGACATCCTGCTGACCCCAGGCCAGGACAATGAGATGCTTCTGCTTCACACCCAGACATCCTGCTGACCCCAGGCCAGGACAATGAGATGCTTCTGCTTCACACCCAGACATCCTGCTGACCCCAGGCCAGGACAATGAGATGCTTCTGCTTCACACCCAGACATCCTGCTGACCCCAGGCCAGGACAATGAGATGCTTCTGCTTCACACCCAGACATCCTGCTGACCCCAGGCCAGGACAATGAGATGCTTCTGCTTCACACCCAGACATCCTGCTGACCCCAGGCCAGGACAATGAGATGCTTCTGCTTCACACCCAGACATCCTGCTGACCCCAGGCCAGGACAATGAGATGCTTCTGCTTCACACCCAGACATCCTGCTGACCCCAGGCCAGGACAATGAGATGCTTCTGCTTCACACCCAGACATCCTGCTGACCCCAGGCCAGGACAATGAGATGCTTCTGCTTCACACCCAGACATCCTGCTGACCCCAGGCCAGGACAATGAGATGCTTCTGCTTCACACCCAGACATCCTGCTGACCCCAGGCCAGGACAATGAGATGCTTCTGATTCACACCCAGACATCCTGCTGACCCCAGGCCAGGACAATGAGATGCTTCTGCTTCACACACAGACATCCTGCTGACCCCAGGCCAGGACAATGAGATGCTTCTGCTTCACACCCATACATCCTGCTGACCCCAGGCCAGGACAATGAGATGCTTCTGCTTCACACCCAGACATCCTGCTGACCCCAGGCCAGGACAATGAGATTCTTCTGCTTCACACCCAGACATCCTGCTGACCCCAGGCCAGGACAATGAGATGCTTCTGCTTCACACCCAGACATCCTGCTGACCCCAGGCCAGGACAATGAGATGCTTCTGCTTCACACCCAGACATCCTGCTGACCCCAGACCAGGACAATGAGATGCTTCTGCTTCACACACAGACATCCTGCTGACCCCAGGCCAGGACAATGAGATGCTTCTGCTTCACACCCATACATCCTGCTGACCCCAGGCCAGGACAATGAGATGCTTCTGCTTCACACCCAGACATCCTGCTGACCCCAGGCCAGGACAATGAGATGCTTCTGCTTCACACCCAGACATCCTGCTGACCCCAGACCAGGACAATGAGATGCTTCTGCTTCACACACAGACATCCTGCTGACCCCAGGCCAGGACAATGAGATGCTTCTGCTTCACACCCATACATCCTGCTGACCCCAGGCCAGGACAATGAGATGCTTCTGCTTCACACCCAGACATCCTGCTGACCCAGGCCAGGACAATGAGATTCTTCTGCTTCACACCCAGACATCCTGCTGACCCCAGGCCAGGACAATGAGATGCTTCTGCTTCACACCCAGACATCCTGCTGACCCCAGGCCAGGACAATGAGATGCTTCTGCTTCACACCCAGACATCCTGCTGACCCCAGACCAGGACAATGAGATGCTTCACACCGCTACCATTTCTTCCTCTCAGAGCACCAGGAAAACTCCCCACTGCTACAGCCCTGCCAGGGCCCAGGGTGGAGGGTGTCCGGGGACGTGTACTCAGGGGAGATGGATGATCTGTCTGGGTGGGTGGCATGGACGTCTCTGGTGGTCTAATGCTCCCTTCGGTCACTACTATTGGGGTTCCCAGTCAGCCATGGACCGGCACCCGGGAGGGCCTTCCCTACAATGTTGTTTCATCGTCCATAGTGACCCCTTACATCATCGTGACCTCACCCTGTTCCTTACCCACCACACTGGCCGCCACTCCCCCCCCCCCCACACACACAGCAATATTAAAATGGACTTCCTGACTAGGGAATATTTAGGACACGATGTCATGAATCAGCAGCACAGAGACGTGCTTTTTACGGTGCTTGGAGGGAGTCAAAATAACACCCCGGCTTCAGCACACATGAGGTAAGAAAGACCTCTTCCCACTGCATCTCTACCTCTCGACCGTTCATTCGCTCATCCCATATGGTAGACATCCCACACACACACACACACACACACACACACACACCTCTCCCCCTGCCACTCACAACAACAAAGACGAAAGATCACCACTTCCTCTCTGACAAAAAGCAGTTTCAACTCCCTATTTGCATTTGAGGTTTGGTCCAACAGAACAAAACACATTGAGACATTAAAATTATTTGGAAATCAAAGTAGTATCAATGAACATTGCTTCTGGAAAATGAACGCCCAATTGTTTTTCTCCACACGCTGCATTGCAGTACTGCTAGCAACATTTCAGCCACAGACTTATGTGCTAGCTGTCTAGTCTTTGTTTCATACATTTGCTATGAGCATAAAAAGTGGAAATTCTCCTTGTAAGAAATAAGGATCATCTTATCCAGGCCACTTGATTTCAGCCTCTAAACAAAGTGAACGGGCTAGCATGCTGTCCAGCTGGAGACGGACAGGAGGGCGTGTTCAACTCTTCTACCTTGTTAGTGAGCTAAAACATACAAGTTGGTAAGATTGGAAATAATAATAAGATTGTTTATGAGATCTGTGTTCATTTTCATTATTAGTGGATGTCCATTGCATGGTTCTGGGTTTGCATGGCTCTGGGTTTGCATGGCTCTGGGTTTGCATGGCTCTGGGGTTGCATGGCTCTGGGGTTGCATGGCTCTGGGGTTGCATGGCTCTGGGGTTGCATGGCTCTGGGGTTGCATGGCTCTGGGGTTGCATGGCTCTGGGGTTGCATGGCTCTGGGGTTGCATGGCTCTGGGTTGCATGGCTCTGGGGTTGCATGGCTCTGGGGTTGCATGGCTCTGGGGTTGCATGGCTCTGGGGTTGCATGGCTCTGGGGTTGCATGGCTCTGGGGTTGCATGGCTCTGGGGTTGCATGGCTCTGGGGTTGCATGGCTCTGGGGTTGCATGGCTCTGGGGTTGCATGGCTCTGGGGTTGCATGGCTCTGGGGTTGCATGGCTCTGGGGTTGCATGGCTCTGGGGTTGCATGGCTCTGGGGTTGCATGGCTCTGGGGTTGCATGGCTCTGGGGTTGCATGGCTCTGGGGTTGCATGGCTCGAGGGTTGCATGGCTCTGGGGTTGCATGGCTCTGGGGTTGCATGGCTCGAGGGTTGCATGGCTCTGGGGTTGCATGGCTCTGGTTACACTTGTAAAAAAAAAAGGGGCAATTTCATAGACATACTTTCATAGACAAATAAAAGCAGTTTAAACTATTTTGAAAAAATTATTAGTGGGTTGTGGGAGACTTATATTTAGCCTAGTTATAATTTAACGAGCCCTGATTTCATTAGATTACTGCTCCCTGTTTGAAATGCAGTGTATTAAATTGGGCAAAAAAATCCATATTTAAATTGTTTAAAATATTAAATTTTATATATATAAATTGTATATATATATAAATATATAAATAGAAATATTCACTAATATATATATATATATATATATTAGTGAATCGGCAATAAGTAAACACTGTTTTTATAATTGAGATGTGATTTTTAGGCCATATCAACCAGCCCTAGTGTGGAGCTATCTATCCCAGTCTCTTCCCTTAGAGCTTCTGTGCTTTCAAAACGATGAAAAGTAAAAGGTGAGGGAAAAATACCCACCAGGCCATTTTCCCTCCAGATGGAAAATGGAGGGATGAACAGAGGAGTGTTTTATGAACCCTGTTCCCTGTCCTCCAGTTAAATTCACACCAGCAGTCACTTTTCCAGTGGCTGCCTGGCCTGCAGCATCACCTACAGCGGGGCCAAGGACAACAATGGAACGCGTGGAGCAGTGTGGAGGAGAACAGCATATCTACACAGAGTGTGTGTGTGTGTGTGTCACAGAGAGAGAGAGAGAGGACCCTCAAAGAATTCGAAAACAAATCCAATTTTGATCAACTCCCATAGCTATTGGGTGAAACACCACAGTGTGCCATCACAGCAGCAAGATTGTTATAACACGGTATATAGACATATTATTTTGGAACATTTGTGAGTGTAATGTTTACTGTACATTTTTTATT